>NW_007249662.1:121167-184221 GCF_000164805.1 Carlito syrichta | reverse complement strand
AAAACTAGTGCAACTTCTTTGGAAGACAGTGTGGCGATTTCTGAAAGAACTAGAAATTGACCTTTCATATGACCCAGCAATTCCCCTATTGGGAATATACCCGGAGGAACTCAAATCATTCTATGACAAAGATACCTGCACACGTATGTTTGTTGCAGCTCTATTCACAATAGCAAAAACATGAACCAACCGTGTTGCCCTACAAAACAGGTTATTCTTTCAGGACCAAGGACAGGTCTTGGCAAACGGACCTACCTCAAGCAAGTTCTTCTTTCAGGCCCAAGGACAAGTCTCAGTTAATTGGCCTACCTCAAGGATGTCCTGGCTTCACATCTGCATTTCTATCCAGTTAGTGGACACGCAGCCTCTAGACTTGGGTCTAGAACTCCTATGTCCCGTTCATAGTTCACGATAAACCCTTCTCAAGAGGGTAGCACAGGGAACTGTCCAGCAACGTCATCCCTGGTGAAATAATGGCACAACAGAGGTAGACATTGGAATTAGGAACTAAGAGATTCCCACCACCAAAATGCATACTGGAGCCTGGGAGGATTCAGAGCTTGCTGAGAAGGCCTTTCTGACCTCTACTATTTCATATATCATCGAGAAGCAAGTCTGAATTGGACTAATTAAAAGCTAAATATGAATAAAAAGGAAATTAGGCCAAGTGATTACAGGCTCTTACCTGTAATCCTAGTATTTTGAGAGGTTGAAGCAGGAGGATTTCTTGAGGCCATGAGTTCAAGGCTATAGTGAGGTATGATTATGCCACTGCACTCCAGCCTGGACAGCATAGCAAGATACTGTCTCTATAAAACAATTTTAAAAATTAGCCATGCATGATGGCACTTGCCTAGAGTCCCAGTTACTCAAGAGGCTGAGGTGGGAGGATTGCTTGAGCCCAGGAGTTTAAAGTTATGGTGAGCTATGATCATGCCATCCAGCATGGGTTACAGAGCAAGACCTTGTCTCTAAAAATTAAAAAAAAAAAAGGAAGATAGAAAATTACCAGTACTATTGATACCACTATTATCCACATAACAAGTATTATTATTAAAATAATAATTAAATAATTATTAAAGACAAAACAGTAAAAAAAAAAAAAAAAAGGCAACCACAATAAAAGCACATCTCAGTTGGATTAGACCTCTAGGACTGACCAGATAAAGCCCTTTCAATAATTTCATTTGTCAATAAGTGATAGAATAAGTGACTACATGACTGTTTCAGAGTTGAGTGCAGGCAGTCCTTCTGAAAGGAAAGTTATAGTTGAAGGTCTCAGATGCTGAAATATCCATGTTTCCCATAAGGTAGCTTCCCAAGGTGCCTAGCGCAGTGCGTGGCATCCAAAAAGCACTCAACAAATGTTTTCTTCCTGACAATACATGAGCAATTTCTTGTTGTTGTTTTCTTTCTTTCTTTCTTTCTTTCTTTCTTTCTTTCTTTCTTTCTTTCTTTCTTTCTTTCTTTCTTTCTCTCTCTCTCTCTCTCTCTCTCTCTGTCTTCCTTCCTTCTTTCTTTCTCTCTCTCTTTCCTTCTTTCTTTCTTTTTCTTTCTTTCTCTCTCTTTCCTTCTTTCTTTCTTTCTCTCTCTCTCTCTCTCTTTCTTTCTTTCTCTCTTTCTTTCTTTCTTTCTTTCTCTCTCTTTCTTTCTTTCTCTCTCTCTCTCTTTCTTTCTCTCTCTCTCTCTCTCTCTTTCTTTCTTTCTTTGCAAGGTCTTGCTATGTTGCCCAGGCTGGTCTCGAACTCCTGGGCTCATGCAGTCCTCGTGACTTCGCTTCCCAAAGTGCTGGGATTATAGATGTAGGCCACCTGGCCCAGTGACACATGAGCAATTTCTACCCTTTGCAGGGAATCACCAAATTGTCCACATCTTCTGCATCTCTGAGGAGTCCCCATTTCTACCCCTCAAGGATCTTTCTTCCTGGTTAAGCACCATTCCTCCTAGGTTGAGAAGTCTGTGCAGCATAATTCTTTTTTAAGCCTATGTTTACTCCCTATGTGCTCGTGCATGCAAAGAAAATAATATGAAACTGAACAGGAGCTAGATCAGACAGGGGAGGTTGGGACAGAGACTTTTGATTTCTTTAAAATGTTCTTGGGTGGAGTGGATGAGCCCCTTTGAGGAATTCTTCAGTAGTGATTCTCCAGACACCAGAAAGTCAGTCATCCTCATCATTTTTCTCTCCCTGCAGGTGACACTGAAGACAGAAGGGGCCCAGGTCAGAAGACAGGTGTGTTTTGCCGACTCTGTCTTATACTTCAAAACAGGAGTCCTTTCACTTCACTCCCTGGATGCCCTTTCTCCATTCGACTCGTGCTTTTCCTTCCAGGCCCTGACGTGACCTCTGCTCCTGGGCGAGGAAGCTATGGGCCTCCAATGCGCAGGGCCTCTGAGGTACGAATGAGTGCTTCCAGCCGCGATTCGGAGAGCTGGGACCACAGCGGAGGTGCTGGAGACTCTAGCCGGAGCCCAGCAGGTAAGAGAGCTGGGCAAGTCTAGATCAACTCCTGAATGAGGAGACTCAGAAAGAACAAGGAGGACCACGTTTTTGTTTGTTTATTTATTCAGCAATTATTGGGTACCTACTGTGTACCATGTTCTATTCTAGATGCTGAATCTAGTCTATGATAGAGGAAAGACAAGATTCAGAAGCAGTTCTGGCTCCAGACAGCCATAATTTTGATCCAGTCCTTTTCTTGTGCTAATACCATATGTAAGAAAAAATGTGATTTTTTTTTATCTTCCTCCCTAAAAATCTCTGGGGGAAAATACCCTTTGGCTTTGCCACAAGTAATGATGCTTTACTCTCAAAGACGTGTCAGAGTTCTTTCTTCCCTCAGCAAATGGCCTCTGCTGCCTGTGTACATGGGGTGAGGCAGTACAGCCAGGATGTCATGACAGGTGCCTTTGCCGGGTACCCAGTGCCTCTGGTCTCACTCATGGTAGGTTTATTTGGCAAAAATGCCCACCAGTGGGGATCCTTGATCCCTGGACTTTGAAAGAAATGTCTACTATAGTGGGAGCATCTATGTCCCACAGTTTCTTGGATGTGACTTCAGAGCACTTAAATTTCTTTTGTAGGAAGGGGCTGCATCTAGGTCTGAGTTAGATGAACTGGCTGGTTGGGTCCCACGGTTGACCTCTGGTCTGCTCATCCTGAATTGTTCATCCATGGCTCAATGCCCGGGTTCCTTTTCTTATTAGCAACATAGCTGGGCACAACTCTGATGCTTCATCTGCTGCCCAGGCCCCCAGTGCACCTGTGGTTCAGAAGAACAGAGAAACACTGTATCAATTGAACAATCATTTCTTATTCTTCTCTGTCCAGCCCCTGGTGACCACTATCTTCATTCTGTCTCAGTAAATTTGACTACTGTAGGTTATACATATAAGTAGAATCCTGTAGCATTTGCCCTTTCATGGTTAGCTTATTTCACTTAGCATAATGTTTTCAAGGTTCATCTGTATTGTAGCCTGTGTCAGAATTTCTTTCCTTTTTGAGGTTATATAGTATTCTATTGCCGATATAATTGCATTTTGTTTTTTCTTTCATCTGTCAATGGGTGTTTGTGTTGTTTCCACCTTCTGGTTATTGTAAAGAATGCTGCTGTGAACATGGCATATACAAATCTGTTAAAGTTTCTGTATTCGGTTCCTTTGAGTATACACCTAGCAGTGAAATTGCTGAGTGCTACGGTTATTCTGTGTTTAAATTTTTGAGGAGCCACCACACTGTTTTCCATAATGGCTTTATCATTCACAGATTTCCACCAACAATGTACAAGGGTTCCAATTTCTCCACATCCTTGCCATCACTTGTTATTTTCTGGCTTTGGTTTTTCACTTCACCCGTAACCATCCTAATGGGTATGATGTGAAATCTCATTGTGGTTTTATTTGCATCTAGTGATTAGTGGTGCTGAGTGTCTTTTCATGAGCTTATTGGTCATTTGTGTATCTTCTTTGGGGGATTGTCTATTCAAGTCTTTTGCCCATTTAAAAATTGGTTTGCTTGTTTTGTTGTTGGATCATAGAAGTTCTATAATATATAATTCTGTATATTAATGCCTTATCTGATGTATAACTTACAAATATTTTCTCCCATGTCATGGGCTGATTTTTTACTCTTTTCTAGTGTTGTTTGATGCACAGTTTTTTATTCTGATGAAACACAATTGTTTTTGTTTGTTTGTTTTGCTTCCTGTCCTTTTATAAAGATCTACGAAGTCATGACCAAATTCAAGGTCATGAGGATTTTCATTTATTTTTTTCTTCCATTTTTTTTTTTTTTTAGCTCTTATGTTAGTCTTTGATCCAGTTTGAGTTAATTTTTGCATGTCAAATCCTGTGCCTTTAACTGCTATATTATTTTGCCTTCTGAGGGAAAGACAGTTACAGGACATTTCTGAATCAGATTTGGATTCCCTGTCCCTCAAGAGTCAACATAGGCCAGGTGCAGTGACTCATATATGTAATTCCAGCACTTTGGGAGGCCAAGGTGGGAGGATTGCTGGAGACTAAAAGTTTAAGACCAGCCTGCGCAATATAGTGAGACTCTGTCTCTAGACAAAATTTAAATACTTAGCCAGCCAGACGTGGTGGTGCATGCCTGTAGTCCCAGCTACCTGGAAGGCTGAAGCGGGGAGGATCGCCTGAGCCCAGGAGGTCTAGGCTGCAGTGAACTATGATTGTGCCACTGCACTCCAGCCTGTAAGACAGTGCAAGACTCCATCTCTAAAAATAAAAAAAAGTCAAAGTAAATGTCTCTCATCTATGAAGCTCCTAGTATCTACCAGCTCCACCTTAAGCTAAGTTAATTGTTCCCTCCTCTGAGTTCTCAGAGTAGTGAGACACAGCCCCAGAGCAGTGCTTACCACTATCCAAAACAGATCATAGCCTGAATCTCTCTCCCTTGTCTAATACCAGGAACACGTCTCTCTCCATTAATTCATTATGTTTCCAAATGTTTATGAAGCACCCATCATAACTTAAGTTCTTCCTTCTCGTTTTACAGCCTATACTAATGTTCCTAGTTGACTACAGTCTCTCAAATGCTTGCAGACGTGAATTAATAGTGAATACTGATAGCAGCTCGGGTTTATTGAGCACCTACTGTGTGCCAGGCATGTGATTCAACCCTTTCCATGTTCTAGCATTTAATCCATCCAACAACTCTTGGGGCAGGTGCTATTATAATCTATAATCATCCTTACTTAATAGAGAAGGCAAAGAAAGGCAAAGAACAAACAAGCAAAAAATTTGCCCAAGGTCACACAGAAGTCATAACTGGTCTGGTCTGCTATAACTTCCACTGGAGACGCTAAGAGCAGCTCAGTAGAACACATTCCCAGCAAAACTCCCTTGTTCCAAGGCTTCATCCTGGACCCTCAGGGACCTCCCTCGCACACAGTGTGGAAACCCCTCAGAGGTTTTCTGAGAGGAATTGGGTTACCTTCTCTGTGTCGGGGGACTCACTACCCCCTAGAGCAGGCAATTCCATTCAATGGGCTCCAAGTGTCATTCACACATTGCTCATTCAACAAGCAGCTCCAAGACAGACTGGGCCAGAGTCCTGCCTGGGCCGCTTCCCAGGTCTGTGACCTTGGGTGTATTTGGCCTCCATTTCTTCAACTGAAAAACAGGGACCATAAAACCACACATAGCACTGAATGGGGAAGGTTCCGTGAGGTGACGTGCAAGGCCTGGTGCATGTGAAGAACCCCATGAATGTTGACTATTTGGCATTTTGTGATTTTTGCACAGGACTTGGTGTTTGGTGGACATTCAATGAATGCGTGTTGAATGAATGGGTGAGTGCATGAACAAATGAATGAGGACCCAAATGAACAAACAAATGGCAGTGCTAACGTGGACCCTGAGACAAAACTGGGTGGTTGGTAAGCCCCTAGGTGGTGGTGGCCATGCAGCCTCTGTCACAAGCGTTCAAGCATCTGTCCAGCAAAAAGAGCTGATATCAGGCAAGGTGAAATCCAGCCCAGACAGGTAGGGAAGGACAGGGCTTTCATTTCAGAACATTAATCTTCTGAGTGCCAGAAACAGACCCTAGATACTGACTGCCGGAGTTCAAGTCCTGGCTCTGCCACTAACCAGCTAAGAGACATGGGTGGGCTCACTAATCCCTCTGTGCCTCCACTGTTCCATCTGTAAAATGGAGGTGATAAGACACCCGCTTCATGGGCTTATTTGTGTAGAGATTAAACAAGTTCTTCTGTGTAAAGTCCCTGAAGCATGATGAACCCTGACTAAGTGTGAATTCATTATTATGATGAGGTAGGTAGAGCTGTTAGCTCCATGAGACATCTAAGGTTCAGAGAGAGTGAGTGTTCAGCCCAAGGTCACACAGCTTACATGAGAAAGGACTGAGATGCAAAGCCAAGTCCATATGAAGATAGCCTTTCAACAGTAATGAAAAAATATCAACACATGGCTTCTGTTGGGTGTTTACTACATACTGAGCACTGTTCCGAGTACTGTGCCTGTTTGTATCAGTGTATCTTCACCAGTACTTGAGCCGGGAACTGTTATGTCTGTTGAACAGACGAGGAAACTAAGCCCAGAGAGGCTAGGTCACTTGGGGAAAGTCGCAGAGGTGGAAGCAGACTCATAGAACAAACATGTACTTTTTTTTTTTTTTTAGTTGGGGTCTCACTCTGCTTCCCAGACTGGAGTGCAGTGGCGTGACCATAGCTCACTGCAGCTTCAGACTCCTGGGTTCAAGGAATCCTCCCACCTCAGTCTACCAAGTAGCTGGGACTATAGGTATACACCACCATGCCTGGCTAATTTTTCAATTTTTCTGTAGAAACGAGTTCTCACTATATTGCCCAGCTTGGTCTTGAACTCCTGGGCTTAAGGGATCCTTCTACCTTAGCCTCCCAAAGTTCTGGGATTACAGGCGTGAACCACACACTTCGCTGAACCTATGTTTTTTTTTGTTTTTTTTTTTGAGTTGGAGTCTCACTTGGACGCCCAGACTGGAGTGCAGTGGCCGCTCCCGGCCACCGCAGCCTCGCCTGCTGGGCTCTGGTGATCCTTCCGCCTCAGCCTTCCAAGTAGCCAGAATTAAAGCATGCGCTACCACGCCTGGCTGATTTTTTATTTATTGTAGAGATGAGGTCTCGCTGCCGAGGCGGGTCTCGAACCCGCGGGCTCAGTTTTTTAACAGCTGTGCCAGTGCGGAAATTTTCTGAGAGTCTGAATTTTGGGAAGAGAGAACACACAGAGGTCAGGAGAAGAGAGTCAGAGAGGCTGAGCACGTGAGGTGCCACCTCCGACAGAAATCAAGGGTCTCCCTCACGCGCTGCCCTGTCCCAGGCCTCTTCTTCTCTGTGTATGCGACACATAGCAAATGTTTCCTTTTCTTTCTTCTGCAGGTTTGAGACGGGCCAACTCAGTCCACGCCTCCAGACCTGCCCTGGGCTCAGTGCAGGGCCCAGCACCGCCTCAGCCTGGACAGCCAGGTACCCGCCATCTGCCCACTGGTACCTGCCCACTGACATCTGCCCAGGCTGTCACTTGGCTGTGACTCCAATACCTCCCACCCCTGCTTGCAGAACCGGCTGGACTTTCTGCAAAGCTGCAGAAATCCTAAGCTCTTCTAAGACCCTGAGGATGAGTAATCCTCTGGGCTGAGAAGTTGGGGGCGGGGGGAGCAGGAGGAGGGAGGAGCATTTTATCCACCCAGTGCAAGAAGCGACAGTGCTTCAGGCCTCCATGCTTCCCACCTCCAGCGTGCATCCCCTTTTCACAGAGGAGCAAACTGAGGCTCAAGAAGTTCTCAAGCACTGGGGCTTGGACCCAGGCCTTTCTGACCCCCAAATCCTCCCCCCACAGGACTGTTCCTGCAGCCTCAGTTACCTGTGCACATCACCTGCTGCTCCTGGGCCTGTGTCCATGCCTGTGAAATAAGGGCAGACAGCAAACACCCAAATGATGCTGCCTCTCTGCCTCATCCCACTTTTTCTCTTCTCCCCACTCAGGACCCCCCGGAGGCAGCAGAGCTGGTTCTGGGCCAGCAGGGCGCTTTCCAGATCAGAAACCAGGCAAGTACCCGCTGCTACCAGTGCGCCTCCAAGCATCCACCTTTCTCCTTCTTCTCTGAGGGAGCAGAGCGCCACCAGATCTTGACTCAGCCTACACCCAGAGGCCTCTCTAATGAGCAGCCCCCCAATTCCAAAACTCTGGATAGTCCATGCTGGATAGATTAGATAGGTAGAAAATGCCACCGGGCATGGTGGCTCATGCCTGTAATCTCAGCACTTTGGGAGGCTGAGGTGGGAGGACTGCTTGAGCCCAGGAGTTCAAGACCAGCCTGAGTAATGTAGTGATGACCCTGTCTCTACAAAAATTTTTAAAATCACCTGGGCACAGTGACTCATGCCTGTAGTTCTTGCTACTTGGGAGGCTAAGGCAGGAAGATTGCTTGTAGTGAGGTATGATTGTGCTACTCCAGCCTGGGAGACAGAGTAAGACCCTGCCTCTTAAAAAAAAGGGGGGGGGGAAAGGGGAAAAAAGAATGCCAACCCATATAGTTAAGAGCATAGACTTCCTAGCTATGTGACCCTGGGCAAGTTACTTAACTTTTCTGAGCCTCAATTTTCTTATCTTTAAAGTGGAATAATAATTAGGGCCTACATCAAGGACTGTTGGGAAGATTACACAAACTAACACTTAGAAAACCTTAGCCCGCTCCCTGGAATGTATTAAAGCCAAACTAAGTGACAGGGATTACTACATAATTCAATATGTCATCATCTTCAATCACAACTATGAAATATTTATTGCTTTCAAATGCACAGGCACTGTTTTAAGTGCTTCACATCTATTTGCTCAGATATTATAATTCCCACTTTACAGATTAAGAAACGGAGGCTCAGAGACATTAAGTCACACAGCCAAGATTCAAACCCAGGATATCGGACTCCAGAGTCCACACCACTGATCCATGTACCCACAAGTCTGTTTTATCTATGTCTGGATCAACTTGAGGGGGCTGTTGCCAAAGACAGACGCCAAGGCCCCACTGCAGGGCCTGCTGATTCTGGGTGGGGTCTGGGGACCTGCGTTTTCGAAAGCTTCCCCGGGTGCTGCTGTCCTTATGAAACAGGGCGTCCGCTCCCTGTCCTGTCTCCCTGCAGAGGTGGCTCTGAGTGACCCCGGGACCACCGCCCCACCCCGAGAGGAGAGGACAGCGGGAGTTGGGGGCTACTCGATAGTTGGAGCCAGGGAAGACCGAGCGGGCTACCTGCCGGGACCCTATTCCCAAGCGTCTGCGGCGGCCCCGCAGCCCACCGTGGCCCCCGCCCGCCAGCAGCCACCCCCAGACGAGGAGGAGGAGGAGGCCAACAGCTACGACTCAGATGAAGCCAGTAGGTGGCGCTCACGGGAGCTGGGACTGAGAAAAATGCTTCAGAGGTGACTCTGGGAGCACGGGACCCCAGGGACAGCCCTGTCTTTCCGCCCCCAGGCCCCTAATATGACAGCGCTAAGACACATTCGCCAAGTGATGGAAATGCAGACTTATGCTCCAAAATCCTCAAAATGCTATTCAGTGTCCAGAGGTGAAAGCCTGTATGTGTCTTTTCTTGTGATAAGATATGCAGAAATCAAAGCCACCATTTCCATCATTTGAAAGAATGTGGGTGGTGAGTGGATTGCCTGAGCCCGCAGGTTCGAGACCCTCCTGGGCAACTTGGCGAGACCTCATCTCTACAATAAATCAAAAAATTAGCCAGGCATGGTAGCGCACACCTGTAGTTCCGGCTACTTGGAAGGCTGAGGTGGAAGGATCGCTGGAGTTCAGCAGGTCAAGGGTGCGGTGGCCGGGAGCTGCCACTGCACTCCAGTCTGGGTGACAAAGTGAGACTCCAACTCAAAAAAAAAGAAAGAAAGAAAGAATGCGGTTCAGGGACTTGAACTATGTTCTCCATGCTTGGTGTTGTCTCTTCTCAATGAGTTAAACAGAGAATTATCACATCACTCAGCAATTTCAAACACAGGTGTGTGTGTGTGGGGGGGTATTAAAACTCTTTAATGTTTATCTTCTAAAAAGTAATTTACTCACCATGATTTAAAAGTTGCCGAGCATTTTCTCTTGCATCCATCCATTCAGTGACTTATTAAGTGCCTACTCTGTGCCTGTCCCACTCAGACCCCCAGTCCCTGGGACACACACACACACACACACACACACACACACACACACACACACGCCAGAGATGCTTCTCCTGGGTGTGGCTCAGCGAGGCAGGATTGGCAAGTGTCTGGACCCAATGTGTGTTGGTGGGCAGGGACATTCTAGCTATTCCTGATCATTGGAACCACTGGAATGCACAGAAGAAAGGGACCAAGGTCTGTGACTTGTGACATGGCCTTGGCCTGTTGTGTCATCCATCCTCATTGTAAAATGAGGAGTAGAACACTACTTCCCATGCGGGCTGAGGGATGGGTAAACTGAGGTAGCTCCTGGTAAGGCGCTTCCTAAACCGGAAACCATCATTCTTACACAGAGCGCAACACACTTGAGAAAACGCTGTTCCGTGACATGGGATCAGAGGGTGCGCTTGTCAACACAGTTGGGCACCGGTTTTGTGCCGGGCATTGTTTTAAGGACACGATGTACACAAGCTCATTGAACCCACCCCACAGGCCTGGGAGTCATTGCTTTCACTCCTCCCATTTCACAGATTGGGAGATGAGGCTCCGAGGGGTGTAGGGGCTCGTCAGAGCTCACACAACCGGTGGGTGGAGACTGGCAGTCAGTCCTGCTGCTGCAGCAGACTAGAGGCTAGACCTGGGTGGAATATCAGCTGCCCCCTCTAATCCCGCGCTCTCTCAGGGCCATGGGTCTGCAGCCTCTGGAGCAACGAGTGAGGAGTCCATGCATCTCTTCAGCCATGGACTGTCTTGGCTCATCCCAGTCCTTCCCCACAACAGTGGCCTCTGCTCTTGCCATCTGCCCTAAGTGTCCCCAACTCACCAAGCACAGATGATGCCTCCCAGCTTTGTGTCTGTCCCTGATATTAGTTTATTCCAGTGGTTTATTACAAACCTGTCCCTGCGCTGAGCTCTATCCTCTTTCCTCATTCACTCATTTCTATATTTGACAAGCATTTATTGAGCACGTGCCAGGTGCCCCAAACTGTTCTAGGTGCTAGGGATTCTGTGGCAGGAAATGACAGACAAGATGGTTGATCTACTGGAGCTAACAGGTTAGTGAGGAGAAACTGTTAACACAGCAGTGCATTCATTTCCTATCGAGATAGAGCACCATGAAGGAGATAAAATATGTTGAGTGTCTGTGAGGGTGGCTGCTTTACTGGAGTGATCCGGGAGGGCTTCTTTGAGGAGATGACATTTAAGCTGAGAGGTGGGTAATGAGAAGGTGCCAGTTATGTAAGGATCTAGAGGGCAAGCATTTCAGACTGAGGGAATAGCAAAAGACTCATTTATTCCTCCAGCAAATAAGTGAGCAGCTACTGTATGCCCTGCATTTTGCACACTGGGGACACAGCTGTCAACAAGATAGTCCCAGCTATTGCCCTTATGGGGCTCTCAATCTATCAGGACAGGAAGTCATTAGCTACGCAGGTGCACAAATGAACTGATCACAGATGTCCTGAGTACTCTAAAGAATTGGAGGTCTACCAGGATGAGGTATCCAGAGCAGAGATCAAGTCTTCCTCTCTTCTATCATCTCAATGCCAAGCTCAGGCTGAGTAAATAATAAGAGCACAAGAAATGTTTGTTGAGTGACTGAATTAATGTTTTCTTGGTTCCTGTCTCTGCTCATGTCAGCCACCCTAGGTGCCCTGGAATTCAGCCTCCTCTACGACCAGGACAACAGCTCCCTGCAGTGCACCATCATCAAGGCCAAGGTGGGTGAGGGGCCAAGCAGGGACCTCTATGGATGCCCTGGCATGTCTAGGAGACTCCCATGGGAAGGGGTCACCCAGCCTGTCTCCTGGTGCTGCCTTGTCTGTCTGTGACAGCGACAGTGATGAGAATATTCATAGTAATTAGCCAGGGGAATTCCTTTAGGGGAGGGCTTCCTCTGGGGATGGGAGAGTCCAGTCACCTCCAGGTGGTGGGAGGCAGCAGGCTCCAAGAGCAGAGCCAGGAGCTGCCCAGGCCAGTTCAGTCCCTGGAAGGGACATGGAGGCACTGCCTGGGAGACGATGGCAGCCTGGCTTGACAACTGACACGCATCCAGGTGTCTGCCCAGCTCCTTCTGCTGATGTGGCTGTCACGCTGGAGCAGTGCCTGGCTGAGACCTGCCGTTGCAGATGCAAGGACACCATGTGGGCTCCAGGGGCCAAGAAGCCAGGCTGCTGGGTTGGGGAGTGATTCTAGGCCCAAGAAGGGTGGTGTGAAGCTGGTGCAAACCCTAGAGGGTGAGTGACTAGGACTGCCCCCACCCTGCCCAAGTCCAGTTCATGCAGAAAAACAAGCAGGGTCTCAGGAAGCAGGCTCAGTTCAGATACCAGCCCTGCTGCTTCCCAGCTGTGTGTCTTGGGGAAGTTACTCAGCCTCTCTTGTCCAGTGTGCCCGTTTGTAAGCTGGGGATAACAGTAGTGCCTTCCCGTAGGATGGTTGTGAGGATTACACAGAAGGTGACCACATGTTCCAGTTTGCCCAGATGGTCCCCATCTGTGCCTGGCGCCTGGCTGTGATAGCTTCTAGCTTCTTCTTTCCCTCTTAAAATGTCCCAAGTTGAATGGTAATGAGGTATGAACTGCCTCTCACAACTTCTACACCAACACATTTCCCTGCCCAAGTCACTTCTTTATTTATTGGGCAGCTATTACAGATCAGCATTTATTGGGCACCTATTATGTATCAACATTTCTTTGGCACCTATGATGTGTCAGCATTTATTGAGCCACTGCGACAAGCACTTAGGTGCATTTAACCCTCCCCTCCCAATAACACAGTGACGTAAGTGCATACATTATCTTGTTTCCTCATTACAGAAACATCTGAGGTGAGATTCTTATTAACCCCATTTACAGTTGGGGAAACTAAGGCTTAGAAAGTGGAAGCCTGAGGTCACACAACTGGTAAGGGGAGGAGCTGATCTTTACAGGTGAGATCTCCTTTGATCTTCCAAGAACTCCATGAAGCCTGAGCTGCTATCAGCCTCACTGAACAATTGGGGAAACTGAGGTCCATGGAGATCACCGGACACAATATAATCAACCTTTGAACAACATGGGGCTGGGGCAATGACCCCCCCCAAGTAGTCAAAAATCCGTGCGTAACTTTTGACTCAAACCTTAACACTAACAGCCTACTGATGGCCAGAAGTCTTGCTGATAACATAAATAGCTGATCGACACACCTTTTGTATGTTATATGTACTATGGTCTATATTCCATATAAGAAGATGCTGTGAAGGAAACCATAAGAAGAAAAGCATACTTACTATTTATTACCTGGAAGGAAACCATCCTAAAGCCCTCATCCTCATCTTCTTCATGCTAAGTAGGCAGAGGAGGAGGAAGAGTGGGAGGAGGGGGCGGGCAAGGGCTTGTCTTGCAGGTGGCAGAGACAGGAGGAAATCCTTGTGCAAGTGGCCCTGCTCTATTCCAACCCACGTTGCTCAAGTGTCAACGGTGCGTGACATCAGTGCCATGAGATGGGATGGTGGGCACCCAGAGGTGACACTTGCCCATTCTGGCCATGGGGGAAACAGGCAACACATGTCAGAGCCCCAGGAATTTCAGAGTTGCTCATGGTAACCAATCCACTTCAATTCTGCCCCAAACAAAGTTCTCTCCCCCGCCGTACCTCATCCGAACCTCATCCCAGCCCTGGCAGAGATTGTCAGTCCCAGCCTACAGATGGAAACACTGAGGTCTCAAGTGAGTGTAGGGCTCTTCCGGGACATCTTCTCCTATCCCAGCAATAGCATCCCAACCTTGGCAGAGTGCAGACTGTGTGCCAGGCCCCTCCTCGGTGGAACTGCGTTTAAATCTCACCACCCCAGGAGGCGCGTACTGTTCTCATCCCATACAACAGGCAAGGAAACTGAGGCTCAGAGAGGTTGAGGAACTGACCTGATATCACACAGCCAAGAGGAGATATGGCCAGACTTGAACCCTGTCTTTTCCATTTGGGCGCTCTTTCCACAACACTGTGTTTCCCTCTCTCTCTTTGGAAGAGGAAGTGCACAGAGTGGACAACAGGCAGGACAGATGCCAGGGGCTATGCCCAGTGCCTATGACAGCTGAACACTACCCCCCCCCAGGCACTCATGCCACTGCTCCTTCTCTTGCAGGGGCTGAAGCCCATGGATTCAAACGGCTTGGCTGATCCCTATGTCAAGCTGCACCTCCTGCCGGGAGCCAGCAAGGTACCATATGGCCTGGGCATCTCTGCAAGTCGGGTGCCTGGGCCCTGGCAGGCACCTAGGTTCTCAACTCAGAGCCTAAAATAGCCCTATCTGCCCCCATCCCTCTCACCTCATCCTGTGGATGGCAGAGCTCTCGCAAGGAGGAAAGGGTGGGCCGGGACTCATTCTTCCTCGAGATGCAGTGTCTGCCCATTTCTCCAACTCAGAAACCTGGGATCCAGGGAACTGCCCAAGGCCAGGAGAGAAGCAGATGCCCCAGTCATGCCCCTCGCCTGCTCAAATGCCCTCTGTGGCTCCCCAGGGCCAACCACAGCCCACTTCTCCACCCCTTGTGTCCCCCAACCTAACAGTCCTGATCTCCCAATAGAAATGAACAAGTTTTCAGGTTTTATGTCTCAGCACTTTTGAGAATATTCTATAATGGAGAGAAAATGGGCCTTGCCCTCACCTTCCTCTCCCCTCCCAGCTCCCTGGCTGAGCATTGCTTTGCTCTGGGATCAGATCTCCTCTCTTGGTAATGACTCACCCAGAGCACATAGACGGAAATGGAAGCGAGCCTGCTTGGGTTTTATTTTTTTCTTTGTTGTGTTCATTTGACATGGACATCCCAAAGGCAAGAGTGACAGTACACTTGGCTACATGATCTTGGGAAAATGCCCGTGAAATATCTCACAAGTTTCAAATGTCCGTAAGAGAAAAGAGGACACACACACACACTCATTTTGTCTCACTCTTTCTTTTGTCTGGACCAAGGGGCCGAGTGGTGAACTACTTGGCTCCTCCTCCTTCTAGTTCCCTGGTGATATGTGCCTCCCTCAAGATGTTCTCCTTTGTCCACTCCTGAATCCAAACCTGCTTTGCCAATGAATCTAGTATGAGTCATTTACATGTTAGTGTAAATTAGATCTGTCATCAGGCTTCCTTTTCTAGGGATAGTTGCATTTTCAGCCTTCTCTCTTAGAGTAAAATGACAACCTTTGTCTCCTTTAAGGAATTTCAGGCACGGAAGATATACTATTTGGGGGGAACAGAGGGAACCACCCCAATATCCCCTTCTTAAAAGAGAATGGGACACTCTCATTCTGCCTCCCTGGCCTAGAAATGGTATTTTTTCTTGAAGGAAGATCTCTGTCTTCTATCTTAAGGGGAGGCTCAAGGAGGGGACCCAGTGTCGAGCATTGGTCCATTTGTCTTTGACCATCATCCCAGAGGACATGTGTTTGGGAGTGACTAAGCCCCTGCACACTCCTGTGGGGAAAGCCAGTTGCCCCAAGTCAACCCAAAGGCAGGAGCTCTGGGACAGGTTCCCCACTGAGGCAGGTGTCTGTCTGTCCATCTCTCTGGGGCTCCAGTCCAACAAGCTTCGTACAAAAACTCTGCGGAATACCCGGAACCCCATCTGGAATGAGACCCTCGTCTACCACGGCATCACAGATGAGGACATGCAAAGGAAGACCCTCAGGTACCTGTGTGTGAGGGAGTGGACAGAGCGGGAGGTGGGCCCTGAGGCTGGGTGGAGTAGAGGCCTCAGGGGTCTACTCTTTAAAAAGATCTCTGCATAGTTTTCTTTTCTTACTTTTATAAAATGATATATATTTTTGTTAAAATTTTTTGAAAATACACAAAAGTGCAATTATTAGCATCCTGGTGTCCAGATGTGCCTGCGTGTGTGTGAAAGTTTGCTTATTTTTTAAAAATAAAGTTGAGTGCTTATAAAAATGTTTATTATAATGGATTATCCTACTAAGTTATACATACACCTGTCTCACTTAACAATGTATTGATGCCATTTCATAATCTTCTACAATGCTGAGTTAAACTGCATTTTAACTTAAGCAATTAGATAAATACATTCTTTTTATTTAAAAAAAAAAAAGAAAAGAAAACTCCTTTAAAATGTTGACCCTCTGCTTTCCCATGGGTCCCCTTTCTCCTTCTGTGAGTGTATGCATATTCATGTACAATATATAAATATACACACATATAGATTACTGTTCAAAACATCAAAACTATCATGCTGTGTATACCTGAAACTTACCCTTTTTAAAAAAATAATATTTCTTGGCATTACAGCCATACACACAAAAAAATTTAGATCTACCTTATTTTTAACTGCTTCAGAGTATTCCGTAGATCATCATGGAGTTTTAAAAAATATAACCAATATACAGGAAAGTATAGAACATAACAAAGAAAACATCATGAACCCAAAACTCCGTTTTTTAAAAACCTCACTGTTTTCCTGTGTTTGCTTCAGCTTTTTTAAAAAAGAAATAAGACATTATAGATGCAAGTTAGAGCTCCCTTGATATACTCTGCCTTCTCTTCCTGTTGTCTTCCTTCCCTCCCCAGAGCTAACCTATCCTGAATTCTTTGGGTGTTATTCCCAAGCATGTCTTCATGCTTCATAATCTTGTCTCTGTAAACAGTACATGATCTTGTTTGGGATGTTTTAAATTTTGTGTAAATGTTTACCAGTTTGTTTAGTCAATTTCCTGTGGGTGGGCATTTAGCTTATTCCCAGCTTTTTATGTTTCAAAGTTGCAAAGAGTGTGTTTCTTCCTCATGTGCATAGAGTGTTTCCTTAGGATAGAAACCAAAGAGGAACATTGCTGGATCATAGGATATGTAATGCTTCTCAAAACAGTTTTGCGAGATATGCTCACTGTTTTCCAAACTGGCTGCAATGTTATTTTAAGTAAATATTTTAATCACAGTATAACATTCACTAAGAAAAATACACATATAACAATTTTGTGCAGATTGATGAATTTTCACCTCAATATTATTTTGGTGTACTATTAAGTAAACATTTTTATTGCAGTGTAACATTCATTAAGAAAAATGTACACATAACAATTGTGCAGATTGATGAATATTTGCAAAGTGAACTCACTGAGATCAAGGAACAGACATTCCTAGACTATAAAACATCACCCTCATCATGGTCCCTTCCTGAGAGGACCCTCCTCCCAGGGCGTTCACAATCCGAACTTCTAACAGGACACATTAATTCTGCCTGTGTTTATACTTTATATAAATGAAATTGTGTAGTGTGACTCTTTTGTATCTATCTTCTTTCACTTAATATTGTATTTGTGATATTCATCTAAGTTGTATGTTGACATAGACCATTCCTAGAGGGAATACTACAGAGTCAAAACCAGTGATTATTCTGAAGCTTCTGGGGACACATTGCCCTGCAGATGGATGGTATTCATTATACCCCAGTCAGCTAAGGAGAGACAGCTTCTTCCTTCAGTCTTGTCTAGTGTGGCGCTTAGTCATGAGGGTGCTTGGGACTTGTTCGACTAGTGTTGGTGACCAAGGAGGAAGGACCATTATAGTCCCTGCCTTTTCCTCCAGAATGCCTCCCATGCCTTAGAGGACAAGTTACTTTCCTTCCCTTAGGACATGTAAGGATGAATTGTGATGGCTTCAGTGCTCCTTTTAGACTCCTCAGGGACATTGCTCATGACCTGCCTACTCAGTGCTGCTGCCCTACTCAGTGCCGTCCAGAGTGGATGACAAGAAAAAATATGTTGTTTGAGGATTCTGGGTTATAGGACCTGGATTCAAATCCTGGTTCTGCCTCTCACTGGGGAAAAATTATCTAATCTTTGTGGTACCCTGTGTCTTCTCTGAAGTAGAAAACTTAAATGTTCTGGTGGAGGAAAAGTTAAATGAGAAAAGGTCAGCTACAGTTCTTAGCCTAACTTTGCAAAAGAGGTTGCTCAAATGGCCATAAGGTATATGAAAAGGGGCTCAACTGCATTCATCATCAGGGAAATAAAAATGAAAACTACAGTGACACACTGTGACCTGTCCAGAAAGGCTAAAATTAAAGACTGGCAAATCAAGGTTGGAGAGAATGAAGAGTGATCAGGACTTTTATAGACCACCAGTAGGAGTATAATTGGTGAGGCCACCTTGGGAAACTATAAGGTTCTGTAGAACCTAAACTTATACCTAGCCCATGGTCCAGCAATTCCACCCTTAGAAAATACTCAGTAGAAATATGCACAAATGTATACCAACAGATGTGAACTTGAATGTCCAATGGCAACTTTATTCATAACTCAAAACAAACAACCCAAGTGTCCATCAATAGCAGAATTATTATGGTATAATCACAGAGTGAAATACTATACAGTCATTAAAAGGATAAATTGCTATATACTGTACATAGATGAATCCTACCAGCATAATCCCGAACAAAAGAAGCCAAACATAAGCGCATATGTAAGATTCCATTTATATGAAGGTAAAAACAGGACACATGACTCTATGGGGCCAGAAGTCAAGAGAGTGGACATCTTTGAGATCAGAAGTGACTGGGAAGACTCCTGAGAGTCTTCTCGTCTCTGGAACGTTCTATATCTTGATCTGGTGTATACATAAGCAAAAATTCATCAAGCTATAGACTTTATACTGATGCGTTTTACTGATGCAATAAAGAACTAAGAAATATGTGGCCCAGTGATGAGGCAACAGGAAATCGTTATTATTCCTGTACTTGCAACATATTCCACACCAATGTGGACCATAGCTCTTGGCACATTGTAAGAACTCCATATTTGCTCCTCCTTCTCTCCACCCTTTATGTCAATGGCAGGATCTCTGTCTGTGATGAGGACAAGTTTGGCCATAATGAGTTTATTGGTGAGACCAGATTCTCCCTCAAGAAACTGAAGCCCAACCAGAGGAAGAATTTCAATATCTGCCTGGAGCGTGTGATTCCTGTGAGTGACTTTGCCCCAAGGGTTTGATGGGGATGGGAGGGAAATGGAGGGAGGTGCTGCCTTTCTCTGGGGGAAATCGATTCACAGAGTACTGGACAGCAGAGACACCATGGCAGTTCTTGAGAGGATAGTGATGATTTTAGCCCAGAACTTCAGGCGGTGTCCTCTCTCTCTGCCTTTGACCAATCCCATGTTAGCGCCACTTCCCCAGAAGGGCAGCATGGTAGGGCAGTGTGGCCTGCCTAGGTTCAAGGTCAAGCTCTGCCATTTGCGGCTCCTTGGCCTTAGCCAAGGGACTGAACTGGTTTTCTTGTCTGTAAAATGAGTGTTATAACAGTACTTGCTTCTTGGGAGGGTTGTGTTTAAACATAATCAGAATAGAACTTAGTGTATAGCAAGCACTAGCAAATTAACATTTGTTCTAGGAAATAATACTGCCTCTCCCACCTGCCAGTCATGAAGTCAGAAAGCACTGCAGATAACAGGAGGCAGCATAGCAGGGTGCTTAAGAGTGTGGGCTGGGAAGTCGAACTCCCCAGGTTTGAATCCCGACTCTGCCACTTATGGTATAACTTGAAATGAGTTATTGTCTCTGGGCCTCAGATTTCTCATCTGTAAAATGGGATAATGTAGTACCAACCCCATAGGATCCTTTAAGGATTAAGTATGACAGCACATATAAAGCAGCAGCACTGTTGTTATTATTGTTGTTGTCATTAGATGTTCTTTGACCACGTATGTGCCTAATCCTGAATTGTACCCTACATCTTTAAACTAAAATAGTATTTTTAAAAAGAAAGAACAAGGATCAAAATTAGGTTCCTGAGTCCAAGGAAGCAAGATTGCTTGAGCCAGGATTTTAAGACTAGCCTGGACAATATAGTGGGGACCTCATCTCTACAGAGAAAACTAGGCATGGTGGTGCACACCTGTAGTCCCAGGTACTTGAGAGGCTGAGCCCAGGATATTGAGACTGAGGTGAGCCATGATCATGCCAGTGTACTCCAGCCTGGGTGACGGTGAGACATCAACCCACAACAAAGTCAAAAGCAAATTGAGGCTCCTCAATAGGGCTGCACCTCAGAATTAACTGGGAGTTTAAAACCAGAGCTTTACAAACTAAGATTTGTGCCAGTCTCTTCTGGGGATCCTGGCTTAGCGGGGTAGGTGGGACCCAGCCACCTCTACTTTTAGAGGTAATCCAACCTGCCCTTGTTCTACATGTAGACCAACTTAGTGTCTGACAGGGGAGCAAGTGGCCAAGGTCACCTGAGAGGCAGTGGCTGTGTCTATGGGCACCAGCCAGAGCCCCGCTCTCCTGGCAACACCAGCACCCCTGACCTCCCAGCACAGCCGGACAGCCCCCAGTGGGAAAGCCATGGGGCTGGGATGGGGACTCCTGCTGCATCTTCCCACCAGATGGCTGGACTGAAGACAGAAAGTCCGCATGCCATGCGTTGTTTCTATAGTTCAGGCAACAGGAAGGATTGCAAGGAAGAACCTACAGAGAATGCCAGGCTCCACGTGGATTATGAAAGACAGCCCTTGGAGGGGGGCGGCTTGTCCGGGTCTTTGCCTGGCTCTCCAGGCTTCCCCTTCCTCCCTCACTCTGGGAGTCCAGTTGGGCAGGACAATGGCAAGATCCCCGCCTGGGTCACAGGTTCATAGGTCAGCCCATCTTGCGATAGTGGACACAGCCACCCCAGAGACACAGAAGCAGCAGGGCTGTCAGGGGGCTGTGGTGGCCACAGATCCTTAATGGTCATCTTTTGTGCTTCTCCTTTACCCTTTATGCTTCCACTACCAACCTCCTCCACTGTGTCCCATTGAGGACAGGGGCTTAGTCAGGCCAGCCCCTCCCCTCTGGACCTCAGTTTCCCTCTTGTCTAAAGTGGGCAGGTTAGATTTGGCCAATAGTTTTCCAGCTGTGTTTTCCAGAGCCCTGGCATCCAGTAAAAGAACTACAAGAGCCTTGAAGGGAGAAATGAGAGGCCCAAACCCCTGTGCCCTGTGAGATCCTACCTGCTTTGTGTATGGCTGCTTGTTGGTCATGTGACCTTGGGTAGGTGTCTGAACCACTCTGACCCTCAGTGTCCTCATCTGTAAAATGGGGATTGTAATAGAACCTACATGACAGGTTGTCATGCATTAACACGATCTGCCGTGGGGTTACATTTTGTAAATTTCAGCTAAAAGAGAGGGCAGGGTAGCTCAAGAACCCATCCTCATGGCTCGGGATGCTAACAGAGGTATGAGGGTTTCCAGACCCTTCTTGTGTAGGAAGATGAGCCCTATAAACAGTATTGTCTTTTCTTTGCTTCCTTCTTTTCAGATGAAGCGTGCCGGAACCACTGGGTCAGCCCGGGGCATGGCCCTGTATGAGGAGGAGGTGAGCACTGAGTGGGAGTCAAAGCCACAGTTGGGGTCTGCACTGGGCAGGGCTGATATCTACCTCTGCTCTCCTTCCCTGGCCCCTTTCTCATTCTTTCTCCCACAACCACTTGCTTGTTGATTTACCATAGGAGCTACGCTTCACTCCAGGTGTTAGAGCAGGAGGGGGAGAATCCTCTTCACACCTGAAGCCTCTGAGGAGGGGGCAACCCATTCCTCTCACACCCAGGACACCCATGAATTCCTCGCCCGTGTTGTCAGCCCTGCTGACAATCCCATGGGAATAGAGCCATGGCAGACTCCTTTCTTGGGGACACAGGTGGATTCTTTGAGCTGTGTGTCTGGCAGAGATTGAAAACCTCCCTGCCCTCTGCCAGGGTCCCCCACAGGACCCCAGGGACTGCAGTTGTGGGAAGACTGACTGGGCCACAGGAGTCATTGATCAGAGTCAGGGGTCTGGCCGGAATCAGGGCCAAGGATCAATCCTGGGTCAGAGACAAAGCTGGTCAGTGACCAGGAACACGCTCAGCAATGCTCAGAGTCAGGGCTCAGTGCTTGTCGACGTCACGTGCTCTCACCATCCATCCCACTGCGAGGCCGGGCCATCCGCTCTCCGTGGTACTGAATGCAGGAGTGCTGCGGAGTGTTGTGCCGGGCCCCTCCCCTCCTAGGCCCACACCGCCTTTCCCCACATGCAGCAGGTGGAGCGTATCGGTGACATCGAGGAGCGTGGCAAGATCCTGGTGTCCCTCATGTACAGCACACAGCAGGGAGGCCTCATCGTGGGCATCGTCCGCTGCGTGCACCTGGCTGCCATGGATGCCAATGGCTACTCAGATCCATTCGTCAAGCTGTGAGTCAATCCCATGGGGCCACGGTGGGCCCTAGCAGGGGTACATGGTCCTTGGAAAATGAGAACCAGAGAGACCCCAAAGATTATTGTGCATGGAGACCTAGAGGGGGTGAGGAACCTGCCCAAGGTCACACTGCAAAATGCAAGCCCATAACTGGCTAGAATATGAGGCTGGAGTCTCAGACAGTCAGGTTATTGTGTCACTTGCCCACATGTGAAACTTTGTGACTCTCTCCCCTTCTGGAGGGGGGGGAGCGATTGGCCTGGTTGTAGTAACCCCATTTGTACCCCCCTAGAGTTGGCTGCACACTACCCCTCCAACCACCCAGAGCCCCATCGCCAAAGAAGCAATATGGCTTTTTCTAGATTCATTCTGGAAATACTCAAAGAAAAGACCTTAGATTTGGGGGCTATTCCAGTCATCTCCATCATGAGGAATAAAAGACTTTCTTGTCTGTGTGAGTCCAGACCCTCTAAGAAGAAGACGCCAGAATAGGCTTAAGCAGACTAGGATTTCACTAGGGAAATGCTGATGTGAGGAGAAGTTGGGCGGGCTCAGAGGAGATGGGGAATCTGTCAGACCATGCTGCTAGTCTGATCTGAATGGGGGGAGAAGGAAGCACACTGGAGGGAATCACCCCAGATGCACACCCAGGAAGGTCATTGTGGGTCCTCTAGCCCTCAGGCAAGTCCCATGTCTCCTAGGAGTGGGCCTGCCTCAGTATCTCTGCACAGTCCTCAACTGGGAGCATGGCCTTGGCACGAGCATGGCGTGGACTTCCCAGCACTGCATCTGGGGCCATAGTCAGTTACATCCCCCATAGCAGGATCCCTGCCAGAATCATACTTGGGCAGCCACTGGGTCAGACATGAGGCTCAACTCCCATCTCTGCCAGCTGCTGGCTATGGACTTTAAGCACATTATTGTTTCTTCATTGATAAAATGAAGATAACAGTTCCATTGATCTCCGAGAGTAGGCATAGGCTCCAGTGAAATATGTATGAAGCAATCAGAAGTGTACCTGGTTTGGAAAGGTCAGCACCTCCATAGAATTCTGCTTACCCTGGGACGGCAAAATGTGTGTGTCTATAGATAAAGTTAGGAGCATGGATTCTGGATCCAGACTGCCTGGGTTCGAGTCCCAGCTCCAGTAGACTCTGATACTCTCCAGCTATGCAATCTTGGGCTCATGGTTTAACCTCTCTGGGCCTCAGTGTCCCCATTTGTAAAATGGTGCATTCCATAAAAAGTGCATTAGTTCAGGTCCTCCAAAGAGATGCCAAGAGAGTGTGCCAGAGATTTGTTGGGGAAAATGCCCATGGAAGAAGTCCAGGGGAGCAGAGGAGGCCCACAGAGACCATGCATCTGGCTACAGCTCTGACCCTGTGGAAGAGAGAGGGAAGGAAGGAAAGTTGTGTATTAAGAATCTTGGGCTACAGTGGAGCCCTGCATCTCCCAGAATGGGGCTGTCTGGTGTCCCCACCAGTATCAGTTATTGGCTAGAAGCAGCCCATGGAAAAATGATCAATTCGGAGCCTAGTAACCCATCAGTCAATTTCACTCCCTGCAGTTGGAAAACACAGCCTGAGAAGTGCATTTTCATGGGGTCTGGTACACAGTAAGTGCTCGATAAATACCTGCCATTATGACTATAAATAACTACCCTCACTATTCTTGCTCATGGCAAAGAGTATTTATTAATATTTTCTCCAGCTGAGAGACACTCCCCTCAAATCCTGCCTCTGGCCATAGAAAGCAATACATCCCTAACACTGGGGCTAGAGAACAGACAAGTATGGGCTTTCCTTCAGATTTTCTTTGAATGAGGTCAGGGATAAGTTTGATTTGTAAGAGTAATTTGGTTTTGCTTCCTCATATGACCCAAGAGAGAAAATGAGCTCACGGGGTGCTGTCCTGCTCTCCAAGAAATCTCAGCCACGTGCAAATTGGTTTCTTAAATAATTCTCTTCACCAACTCCTCCTCCACCCACTCCATCCTTCCAGAAGAAGCAGAGTCACTGTGGTCACCAGTGAAACAGCTGGTGGCTGTAGTTGTGGGAGAGGAAATGGGAGACCATTAAGCAGTTCCTGATCAAATATATTGTTTTAAAGTTAGATATAGGCAGGGCATGCTGGCTTAAACCTGTAATCCCAGCACTTTGGGAGGCCAAGGTGAGGGGATTCCCTGAGCCCACGTGTTCAAGAACAGCCTGGGCAACTTGGCAAGATCTCATCTCTGCAATAAATAAAATGATTAGCCGGGCATGCTAGTGCGCACCTGTAGTTCCAGCTATTTGGAAGGCAGAGGTGGAAGGATCACCTGAGCCCAGTAGGTCAATGCTGGGGTGACTGTGAGTGTGCCACTGCACTCCAGCCTGGGAGATGAAATGAGACTCCAACTCAAAAAAAAAAAGAGTCAGATGTACTCTTTATTTTTGCGTAGTACTTGGTAATTTTCAATTCCTCATTTGCATCTCTTCTTAAAAATTATCCTCGAAAACAGTTCCGTCAGTGAGAAACAGATGTTCTTCACAGGTCAGGAAACCGAGACACTGTGAAGTTATGCTTATGTTCAAAATTGCTCCACTTGTGGTGGCCTGAATTACAGACCTAATATCCCAAACCTTAGGACTTTATTTTATTTTATTATTTTTATTTTTAGAGACAGGATCTCGCTCTGTATAATCATAGCTTAATACAGCCTCAAGTTCCTGGGCTCAAGCAATCCTCCCACCTCAGCCTCCCAATTAGCTAGAAATACAGGCATACACCACCATGCCCACCTATTTTTCTTTCTTTCTTTCTTTTTTTGGTAGAGATAGGGTCTCACTGTTTTGCCCAAGTTGGCTTTAAATTCCTGGCCTCAAGTGATCCTCCTGACTCAGCCTCCTAAAGCACTGGGAATGCAGATGTTGAACCGCCATGCCCAGCCTCAGTTCTTAGGAGTTTTTATCCCATTTTGTTTACTCATCCAGAAAAACTGAGTACCAACTATGTGTCAGGCATTGGGCCTACACTGGGAAAGAGCTTTCTAGGCAGAGGAAACAGCAGGCCCTAGCGTGGAAAGAAGAGTAAGGAGTGGATGAAGAGCATAGCCCAAGACGAGACAGAGACAAAGCAGGGACCCAACCGCCTGGGGTCTTGAGGCCACATTAAGGACTTTTAACTCTTCCCTGAGGTATAAGAGAAGTCAGCAAATAGTTTAGAGCAGTAGGGTGCCAGTAATCAGATGTGCATCTTCTTTCTACCCACTGCCCAGCATCTCTCCAGGACTTGGGCAGCCTAAGGTGTGGTTGATGGTAAAATGCCAGAGCGCCCAGCCACGGCCCTGCATTTGATCCTTTGGAAGCAAGTGATGACTGTGGGCCCAGACCCCAGGTGCAACCTCTGGGTTTAAGCCCAGCTATGTGACCAAGGGCACATGTTTCGAGCTTTCTGGACTGGTTTCTGTGTATATTAAATGAGTAGTTGTGGTTCTACCACTCAGAGCTCATGTGAGGATCCAATATGCCACAGGGGCTTAGTGCAGTGCCTAAGACCAAGCAGATGATCTAATGTACCCTGGTCACCATCGTGTTAATTCTGATGTGTTCATCAGTGCTTAGCCTGACACTGGAAGGAGCCTTTGGGCCATCAGGTGGCTGTTCTTATTCATTAAACTTCATTCATAACAGCCTCTGTGTCTCCTTCTAGCTGGCTGAAACCAGACATGGGAAAGAAGGCCAAACACAAGACTCAAATTAAAAAGAAAACTTTGAATCCCGAATTTAATGAGGTAAGGTTGTTCCACTCTTGGTCATGCTCTGGTATAGTTCCTGTGTTAGAGAGGAAGACATGCCTACTAGAATGTTGTCAGTGACATTAAAAAAACCTTTCTGTTGTAAATCAGTTTAAATTATCTGCAGACATACTTCCTCTATGATTCCAAACTTTGTGTATTCCTGTCTCACGTTGTACCTCTGGATTTCAATGATCCATTAACAAACCTGTGAGACACCAGGTGTCAGAAACATCTGTTGAATTAATGAAGGGTTGAATGGAGAGAAGAGTGGAAGAATAGATGGGCAAACCTAAGATAAAGGAAAAGAAGAAACATACAATGGGGCTGCTCGAAGATGCTTGTTCTGTGCCAGACCACCCTCCTGAGCATTGCTCCATGCCTGGGGCATGTGTGAGCCCATGTTCTCACCTGTGGGTGTGCCTGAAGCAGCCTTGGTGCTGGTTCTACCCACAGAAACCTCCCTTCTCAGTCCCATCCCTGCCTGAGATCTGATATTGGGTCAGAGCTGATATTGGGTCAGAGCTAGTTGTGATCATACAAAGTCCAATTAGATTCACGAACTATCCTAGAAAAATTGCTACATTCATCATTTCTGAATGCCACTATGGTCACCTTCAAAGTACTCCCCATGGGAAGCTATGCACTGACTCCAGCACTTAGTCTATCCTTCAAAGCAATTTTGGAACCCTTTTTCTGGAATGGTCATCAGAGCTGTCTTTGTATTACTCTTGATGTCCTGAATGTCATCAAATGTCTCCCTTTCAATATTTCATTTATCTTTGGATAAAGAAAAAAAGTCACTGTTGGCCAGATCAGGTGAGTGGGGGGGGGAGTGTTCTAATACAGTTATTTTTTACAGTGCTGCCAACGTAAGCATGTGGTGGCAAGTTTGCAAACTTAATTATCAGACCTCAACAAATAATGACCACAGTTCTGATGGCCATTCCTAAAGAAAGAGTTCCAAAATTGCTTTGAGAGGTAGACTAGGCATTGGTATCAGTGCATAGCTTCCCAAGGGGAGTACTTCAAGTGTGACCATAATGATATTCAGTAACGAGGTATGGAGCACTTTTTCTAGGGTGGTTCGCAAACCCAATTGTTGGGCCTTGTATGTTGTGAAGTGGAGAAGGCACGTTATAGTACAGTGGGTTCAGTATTGTTTGGTATCTAAAAAGCATACACCCATATGCACACACCGTCTCAGCTGGACCCCCACTTTCCTAATTGGGACTCATGGCTTCTGAGTAGGGAACCATTTACATTTGTCCTGCCCTCCCCTTTCCTGGAATCTGAACAAGTCACAAAATATGCTATCTACATGGCCAGAAAACTAATTAATTACCAAGAAATTATGAAGCAAGACCAGACCCTGCAGCTCTAACAAACTGACACAAAAGTATTTTTAAATGTTGAAACTCGGTGTTGGTGAGCATGTGGGGAAACACGCACACTGGGGAGAAAGCAAACGTGTCTCCCACTGAAGGACATTTTGTCAAAAACCTTCAAAAATGTTAAATTCCACTTACTTTGGGAATAGGTAGCATGGTCACATATTCCAAAATTCAAAAAGTACAAAAGAGCATCCAATTTAAATCCCTCTCCTACCCCAGCCTTCAACACCTACTTCATTTCTTCTGAAGCAACAATATGACCCATTTCCAAGATTTGTACATACATGTACACATATATGTATATATGTGTGTATATGTATATACATACACACACATGTATAGCAAATATCTGTGTGGACCAGCTTTACTGAACATGAATGGTATCACAGGATAGCTAGTACTCTCCATCTTAAAGTTTTACAAACTACTCAGACATTCACTGCTCAAAACTTATCCTAAATAAGTCATCATGGGTATATATAATACAATGATTTAGTTACAAGGGCGCCTTTTATGGTATCTTTTGTGATAGTAAAAAAAAATTGGAAACAACCTAAGTACCTGATAGCTGTTAGGTATCTGGTTATGATGCAGTCACACAGCCATTGAATGCAGCCATTGACATGGGATGTTGAAAAATATTTGTGAATGTGCTAAGTTGCTTTTTTACCAAAGATTTTAACTGGAAAAAGGAAGTGACACTACTGTGTATGTTTCATTTTTAAAAAAAAAAAAACAGGCATCACTGTGGACTCATGAGGAAATGTTGGCAGTGGTTACTATTGGGTAATTGAATTACAGGTTTTTTTTTGGTTTTGCTTCCTTGTTTGTTTAACAATGAACATAAACAAATTTTGTAGCTAGGCAGAAAAGCTATTTTTTGAAAAAATCAGATTGGGAACATAAGTGCTCAGTCTGTTTCAACTATTTTTAATCCTTAAACAATAGGAAGGGGGATACCCTTCAGAAATTACCAGAAGGGAAGGACTGAGCTCCTGGCCATCTGCCTTCAAGGGAACTTGAACAGGACCAGCTCTATTAGAAAAATCCCACCGATCTACCCAATTTCAAAGGGAGAATTCATGGAAAAGAGGATTCCAGGGCTTTTTTATATGGTATTTGTTGAAAGGGAACCGGGACCTGGGGCAAAGACTCAGAAAGGAAGACCTCCTCATTCCCAGAATGCCAACCTGAGGACTTAGCCTCTTAGCTCATGATGTCAAAGGCTCAGAGGATTCTCACTTATACCTTTCATCTGTTGCATCTAGGAGTTTTTCTATGACATCAAACACAGTGACCTGGCGAAGAAGTCACTGGACATCTCTGTCTGGGACTACGACATCGGCAAGTCCAACGATTACATTGGTGAGTTCTCCCGATGCCAAAGAACCACCCTCATCCTCTCCAAAAGAAAAGAGCCTTGCCCAAGGCTATGGTCCTTCCTTTTCTTTGACAGTCACATTGTTCAAATGCTAGGTTGGGACCATGGTCCAATTTGGGAATATCTTTATACAAAAAGTCTTACAAATTTTGGTTATCAGCTGAATGAGTTACCTTCAGGGAGTAAGGATGTCTGGGATAAAGGTTTCAGTTTTCCCAGTACCCCTCCAAAGGATGAGGAAGAAAAGAAATCTGAGAAAGAGCAGGGAGGAAACTCCAGGCAAAGGACAGAGTTTGAGCAAGAAGGGTGACAGCAAGATTGAGTAGGACGATGACACTGACTTGGTCAGGCATAGGGGCTCATGCCTATAATCCCAGCACTTTGGGAGGCTTAGGCAGGAGGATCACTTGCGCCCAGAAGTTTGAGACCAATCTGGGCAACATAGCAATAAAAAAAATTAGCTAGGTGTAGTGGTGCATGCCTACAGTCCCAGCTACTTGGGAGGCTGAGTCAGGAGGATTACCTTGAGCCCAGGATGTCAAGGCTGCAGTGAGCCATGATTGTGGCCACTGCACTCCAGGTGAGAGACAGAGTGAGACCTTACCTCAAATAAAAAAAGAAACTGATTTTTTGAAAGTAGATGATGAATTCCCAGGAGGAGGAGATACATTTCAGTGAGTAGGGTGGTGATTTGTAGAGTCTTAAAAAACAGACAATGAAGTCATGACTTGGTGCTACAGTAGGGAGCTATTGCAGGTTCTTGAGGCAGAGAAGACTAGTAATAATAATGATAATGATAACAATAGCAACAACATCCTAACAGCAACCCTCCCAAATCACTGTGGTCACTGCTTGGTGGCAGTTTTCCCCAACTGCACGTGGGTCTGGAAGGAGAGTCCCACGTGTCCCTCTCTTCTGATCTCCTGCCCCTGTCTTCCCATCTCATCCCCAGGAGGCTGCCAGCTGGGAATCTCTGCCAAGGGAGAACGCTTAAAACACTGGTACGAGTGTCTGAAAAACAAGGACAAGAAGATCGAGCGCTGGCACCAGCTACAGAACGAGAACCATGTGTCTAGTGATTAGGATCATGTCGAGGCCCTCAGCTCCACATCCCGCCCTTGCCCAGATCACCCCATCCTGCCCTAGCTGCCCACTGCGCTCTGGTCTCTCTTCTCTATGCCTACCTCCCCCTGTCCCCTGCTGCCCCCCTGAGCCTGCCTTCAAGGCCCTCCTCACATCGGGCACTGCTGCCAAAGACTCCTCCCTCCCCGATGCTGGGATGTGGGCTCTGAATCCAGCCCCTCTCTGGTCCCCAGGATGGAGCGTGGGGATGGGGGAGGGAGATGTTTACAAAGAGGTTGATCACTGAGTAACCTCTCTGTTTGGGTATCATTTGGGACTGTTTTAGAACCTCCTGGCCTTGAAAACACACACACACACACACACACACACACACACACACACACACACCACACACACACACACAGACCTTCTCTCTCTCTCTCTCTCTCTCTCTCTCTCTCTCTCTCTCTCTCTCTCTCTCGTTCCTGTGTCATGTCTGCACACACACTCTCAGTCAGCAGACCCAAAGAAGTGCTGGGGTATAAACAGGGGCCCATGGCTCCCACCGTCCCCCTAAAATACACACCCTGCTTGCCAGGAAAACAGACCACCGTGTTCAGGAACGAACCTTCCCTGCTCTGAGTGCACCAAGAAGCAGATGCATAGAATACCCAGAGGGACTTGGAAGTCTCCTCTTCACAATACCAACTCTTTGCTTCATAGCAAAAAATAATAATAAAGCCCTTTCTCTGTCACCTTCTCCCTTCTCCTCCTCCCTCTCTCCTTTCCCTAACTTCCATCACACGAAATCCCCCCTTTCTCTTTTTTCTCTCTACTCCCCACCTCTTCCCTTCCTATTCTCCTTCTCAAAGGCAGTATCACAGCAAAAACAAAAAAGTGGTTCTTAATCCAGCCTCAGCCCCTCGCCTCCCCTCACCAGCCTGCCCCGAAGACTCTGAGAAACTGGCCCAAAGCTGAAATGCCACTTGGGCCCACAACTTCTTAAATTGCACGCTCCTGTTGGCAAAGCCAGACATTCTCGGGCTTTGGGCCGGTGGCTGGCACTGCCCCGGTGCATGGCGGCATCCCTCAAGCCAGGGAGATGCCCCACAGAAGGGCTATCTCTGCCCTGGCCTCCCCAGGTGGGCCCAGAAGGCACTTAGAAAACCATGGTTATGGGTCCCAGGGGGCCCCAGCCAAAGCCCCCAGCCTTTATCCTTTCTTGCTCTTAGTTAAATGAATGAGCTACCCCTCCCTGATACCCTAAACTGTTTCACAGATTCTCTTGCATCCTGTCTCTCAGAACCACCCCAAGCCTCTCTGTCTCTCGTTGTCTCTCTCCTGCACTCTCTTTACTAAGTTTCCCAGGAGAATCAAATAACATCATGAATATGAAACTTTGGAGAGTGACAGACCCTGATGCCAAAGGCATTTGGTTCATCATAAATCATTCCCTTCTGTCTTTAAAAAAAAGGAGGGGGGAGGGGAGGGAAGGAAAGACATTGTGGACAAACACTATAGGAGAATTTGAAGTTGAGGCGATCTTCAGTGCCCCATGAGAGAGGTTTGGTTTTCCCAATTTCATTTGTCTTCCTAAGCCCCACCATTCTCTAGAGAAGCATCAGATGAACACTAAGATACCCACTTTCCCCCACATCACATCTTGTAATCTCCCCTTCACCCTCAGCATCCTGCACAGTTCATTTCTTACCTTGAATGACCATTTTCTAAACACCTTCGCCTTCCCAAGGTGGCCACTAGCTCCCGGCCTCCATCTTTCCTTTCGACTGTCTTTTCCCCATAGTCCCCCGTGATACCTGCCCTCAGCCCCCCTCCCTTCCATGGTTTGCCCTTAGGAGAAAGCATGCTGGCTGTTTCGCCCAAGCCTGACGCCATGTTGGCGCTGGAATCAGCATGCAGCAAGCTCACATTGCCCCTAGTCCGGGCGCATACTGTCCCTGACAAATGTAACCACCCCCTGCCTAGAATACACACACGCCCTCCGGTGCATGCACGACCGCCCGGCACCTTTCTGTGTGATGTAGCCAAAAAATAAAGTAGGAACGTCCAGGAAAACTGGTGGTCTGCGTTTTTCCTTTCTGGTTTCTGGACACATGCTATTCTGATCGGATTTAATGAGCATCTGCTATGTTCTAGGCACCAGGAATACAGCAAGCAAACAAGACAGGTATGGTCTCTGCCCATGTGGAGTTTACTTTCTGATGGATTTCATCTTGGGCAGAGGGGCTCAGGGTAACTCAGTGGACCCCACACACTCTTCCAAGAATGCTTTTGGCTAGTGCTCACTGTGAGGACTTTCAATCCTTTTCTTATGGTAATACGGTAGTTGTTCAAGGACCACTTATGAGTGAGAACATGTGAATATCTGCCTGGGAAGGGGGGGCACACCTCATCAAAAGGGTAGCTGCACAATAAATATTTGTATACCTAACCCTGAATTGTACCCCACAATTTTTTTTTGAGTTGGAGTCTCACCCCGTCGCCCAGACTGGAGTACAGTGGCCAGGGAGAAGACAGTATCTGCAACCTCCCCCACCCCTGCCTCAAACCCTGGGGACAGTCCCAAGTGATCGTGGAATCAGATGCCAAGGCTAAAAGAGACATGAGACTTGAGCCAGGATCTAGTTAAGTCAACTCACTTCTCAGGTAGATGAAGAAACCAAGGCCTGGAGAAGGAAATGACAGGAAAAGAGCCAGAGTGTGGGACTCCCAGTCCAGTGCTCTTAACACACTCATTAATAACATGGATCATCAAATGCTTCCCTGGCATTCTAGCTCCTTCCAACCTACAATCAGCCTTCAGAGACAGCCCCTCATTTGACATTCTTAACAGTCCTGAAAGAGAGCTGAGTGCATAACTCACTTCCCAGAAGGACTCTTTATCTCAGAATAATCTACCCCAAAAGTGCTTACGCAGTTCATCAGGAACGTTGGTTACTTCCAGAAGGAGCCATCAACTCTTATCTCAAAAAATCTTCTCTTCTAGGGGAACTTTGAGACTATTTCCTTTTTTTTACCCCCAAATGGTTGACTTTCAATATTGGGGGCAGAAGTTTCAATGTTAGAATCACTTGGGACATCTATTTTCAAACTACCCCTGCTCCGCCCCCCCATCCCATCTCCCCACGGATTCTTTTTTTCCTCTCTTTTAATTTTTATTTTAAAATTGTGAGCCGGGCTCGGTGGCTCAGCCTGTAATCCTGTGCTTTGGGAGGCTGAGGTGAGTGGATGGCCTGAATCCGCGGGTTCGAGACCCGCCTGGGCAACTTGGCGAGACCTCATCTCTACAATAAATCAAAAAATCAGCCAGGCATGGTAGCGTGTGCCTGTAATTCCAGCTACTTGGAAGGCTGAGGCAGAAGGATTGCCGGAGCCCAGCAGGTCGAGGCCACAGTGGCCGGGAGCGGCCACTGCACTCCAGTCGGGGCGACAGAGTGAGACTCCAACTCAAAAAAAAAATTGTGGGATACAATTCAGGGTTAGGTATACAAATATTCATTGTGCAGCTACCCTTTTGATGAGGTGTGCCCCCCCTTCCAAGGCAGATATTCACATGTTCTCACTCATAAGTGGTCCTTGAACAACTACCGTATTACTATAAGAAAAGGATTGACAGTCCTCCCAGATTGTGATAAACCCTGAGGACAAGGTGTAGAGCTGAAAATAGTTCCTGGTTGATGCCCTGTGATTCCTGCCTTCACTGTGGCTTTGAAAACCACTGCCCTAAGTGTCTTATCAGTTTTTTCTGCAAGTCTGCTAGCCGCCACCAGGTGGAGCGAGGTGCCAGTTAGGGCCATACAAGCCCTAGGACATCAGCAGGAGATGCTGCCTTCCGGTACTCATGGCAGACACCGCTAATCAATACAGCATCTTTCCCACAGAGCCTACAAACAACCTCTGAGTCCTTCTCAACATAGTGTCCGAGCAGCCATCACCAATCAGTCATGGGTGACAGTTGAAACTGGTTTATCTTCATCCAGCATGGAGACATGCTAACAGGCGAGATGAAGGGACATGAGGAAAGTCTTTGTAAATATTGGGACACCTGATCTGGCTAGTCATGCTCTTTCTCCCTCACTGAAATAGAACACTTTGCAAGCGGCAATGTGGTGTAGTAGAAAGCATCTGCTCCCAAAAGAACACCAGTCTTTTAATCAATTCAGTCTAGCATTCAAATTCTGACAGGTACTTTCTAGCTGTGGGACTTGGCCAAGTCATTTAACCTCTCTGAATCTGTTTCCTCATCTGGAAGAAATTGGAGCAATAATCAATGCTTCAAAAAGCTGCTGAGAGATTTTAATGGGATGATCAACCAAGAGTCCTTGGTACATAGCAGGGGCTGGATAAATACCATGTCAAGGCTGAGTGTGGTGGCTCATGCCAGTAATTCCAGCACGTTGAGAGGTGAAAGCAAAAGGACTGCCTGATCCCAGGGGTTCAAGACTAGCCTGGGCAACTTGGCAAGTCCTCATCTCTTCAATTTAAAAAAATTAGCCAGGTGTGGTGGTGCATACCTGTAGTTCCAGCTACTTGGAAGGCTGAGAAGGAAGGATCACCTAAGCCCAGCAGGCTGAGGCTGCAGTGACCATGACTGTGCCATTGCACTCCAGCCTGGGCAGCAGAGTGAGATGCCAACTCAGAAAAAAAACCCAAAAAAACACCATCTCGACTTGCCAGCCCCTCCCTTGGGCTCCCTCACACAACTCTCTTCAGGGAAAAAATGCCCTTGAGCTGATGTTGACTGAACACAGGACACTGGAGCTGAAGTGTCCTGGGAGAGACTCTGGCAAGGCAAAAAACACATCTCCAAGGTTTCTGCACAGACAGGATTGGAATCTCCGACTGGAGACCACAGCTAGAAATATTTATTCTGGGTAGGAATCAGAGGCAAGACCAAGGTGCCGATGCCTGGTCTCCCATCAGGGCTGACAAAGGTAAAGTCAGCAAAGAGGGTGTGTCCTGGGCTGATAGTGCCTGGTGAAAGTGGTGAAAGCCTCATCATTACTGGGCATGTGGCCAAGTGGATTAAACATTCAGCACTCTGAAACCTGCCAGGCTGGCCCCTGCTCAGTTTAATCAGAACTGACAGGGATGTCACCTGCTAAGGTTAAGTGATCCATTCGAGGTGGTAGATACCCCAGTGACCTGATTTGAGCCTTACACATTGTACGCCTGTATCAAAACATCTCATGTAACCCTATAGATACCCCCGGGGGTGCCAAAAAAGAGTATACACATTTTAAGAGACGTTATCTGTGTATTCGTGTCATCAGAAGTGTCTGGATGCTGATGGTAACCACTCTCAGCACAAGTCAAACGTGACTTGTTTTCATCTAAGACAGTTTTTTCCTTAAAATGTCTATACATTTTTGTGGCACCTTCCATATGTACAATCATTATGCACCCATAACCTTTACAAACTTTAAATCTAAAATATTTTAGAAATTTAAACAGCACCATGAAAACTAACGTATGCGCCAAATAGGTATAGTGTGCTTGGCTCTGGTCCAGATTTGCTATGTGACCTTGAACAAGGCACTTCCCCTTTTTGGTTCTTTGATTGCATCAGAGTATCATGATTCTCCAACTTCATTGTCATGCTCCACAAAGGTGCTGTCATTTCCCAGTCATTCTGTAAAGACCAAGACCTTTTGCTGAGGACAGACATTCAACTGGAGTCCTGACTTATCTTTCTTGCAAAGCACAAAAATGAGCCATCTATACTTTCCTGTTTCTGTTTTGTTAAAGGGAATAGTAATGTAAGGCCATCTGCAGAGGCCAACCCTGGGCATTATTGGATTTTTCCAGTGATTTTTTGAGTCTTTTCTTAGTTAATTCTATGAAACTTTGTTCTGTTGCATCTTTCCAAAGAATTCAATGTTGGTTTCCGGAAGACAGCCTTCTTTTGCACTCATGTTGGATCATGCTTGTAATCCCAGCACTTTGGGGGTGGAGGCAAGGGGATTGCCTGATCCCAGGGGTTCAAGACCAGCCCGCACAACTTGGCAAGACCTTGTCTCTTCAAAAAATAAATAAAAAATTGCCAGGTGTGATGGTGGATGCCTATAATTCCAGCTACTTGGAAGGCTGAGATGGAAGGATCACCTGAGCCCAGCAGGTCGAGTGCAGTGGCATGCTCATGGCCACCACAGCCTCAACCTGCTTGGCTTGGGCTATCCTTTCTGTGTCAGCCTTCCAAGTAGCTGGAACTGCAGGCATGTGCCACCACACCCAGGTAATTGTTTTCTTTTTCTGGATTTATTATAGAGAGAGGTCTTACTACGTTGCCCAGGCTGGTCTAGAACCCATGGGCTCAGGCAGTCTTCTGGTCTCAGCCTCTCAAAGTGCTGGGATTACAGGCTTTGAACTGCTGTGCCTGGCTATATATATGTTTAATCAAAAGTGTTTAACAGCTACATTTGCCATGAAGACATTTGAGGGCAAGCAGACTCTTTGGAAAACATGTGCCACAACTGGTGAAGGAAGTATTGCAAAGACAACCCCTCACCCACTTCAGGGTGACATTTTGCCTTAGGCAAAAGTCAACATATGCAGCAAGAGTAGAGAGTGTCCATTAGTCAACAAACTGGTTAGGGGAAATGTCTTAAAAAAGATAGTTGGCTCTTATGGAATACTTCAACAATAGAATACACATTTATCTCAAATTCACAGGGAATATTCACCAAGTCAGACCACATGATGGGCCAGAAAACATGCCTTACATGGAGATATGTCATATGCTTTTTGCCACAATGAAGTTAAGCAAGAAAGCAACAAACGAAAGTTAGCTGGAAAATTCCAAAATAGGAGGGACCCCAAATCCTGGAATTTATTTATAAAACTTGTGTATTTATTCTTGCATGTTTACACTTCAGTCACCTTCAAAGTGCTCTCCATTTGATGCAACGCACCTATCAAGATGTTTTTTCCACTGTCCAAAACAGTTTGTGCCTTTTAGTGCTTCTACCTTTTTTGTTTCACCTCTTCCACATTGGCAAAACATTTCCCCTTGACTTTTTTCATGGGAGAAACAAAAAAATTTGATTGGGTGAAATGGTGTGAATGAGGGAGTGAGACACACAGGGGTTATGCCGTTTTTCGGTCAAAAACTGCTGAACACTAAGCACAGTGTGGGCAGGTGCACTTGTAAATCACCCATCATGAAACGGGCAAATGCTTTGAAAGGTTCTCCAAAAAAAATTCACCGAAGTCAAACGGAGCCTCTCATGACAACACTAGTTGGTACACTGATGCCGATGGGTTCCTAGGACACTTACCTAGCCAGGATAGCCTGTACTACAAAGGGCCCACCCTCTAAAAGATAATTCCATGTTTTTTGGGAGACCCCCCCCCATACATGGAAATTAAATAACGCTTTGAAATAACACACAGGGTAAGGAAGAAGCCTCAAGAGAAATTTTAAAATATTTGGAACTAAACTAACAGGGAAAAAAACTGATCAATGTGTAGCAGATGTAGCAAGAGGAGTGTTTAGAGGGAAATTTGTAGCATTGAATGCCTAGTGCAGAAAAGAAGAATGATCTGACTCCGAGAGGGATGACTAGGGAGAGCCCCGGGGCACGGCAGGGTAGCCAAACTATTCTCCATGATGTTGTATTGGTGCATATGTGACATGGTCTATGTGGCAAAACCCGTGGAGCTGTACTACACAAAGAGTGAATCTTAAATTGTAGACTTTGGTGAATTATAATGTGTTAGTATCAAGTCACCAATTGTGAAATGTGTACCGCAGCAATGTTGATAACAGAGGAACTTATGGGCAGAAGGAGAGGGGGCTTATAGGAACTTTCTGTACTTCCCGTTAATTTTTTCTATAAGCCCAAAACTGCTGTAAGAAATTCAGTTTATTAATTAAAAGGAGGAAAAGTATACTATCATATCGTTTTTTAAAAAGAGATTGAGAATTGTGTTTGTGTGTGTGTTCATATAGACAAACATCTGAAAAGCTCTACACCAGAACACTTGTGGTGGCAGTTTTTGAGTTTTAGGATCGTGGGTCATCTTTGCACATTTTGATTTTGGGAAGTTTTTTCCTTTTTGAAGAATGCATGTATTGCTGGGGGAAACAATCATGGGGGACTATGAAACAATTTTGTCAACAACAAAAAAAGACAAAGAAGGAAACTTAAAAATCTGTTAAGTATGATTTCTCCTGGCCGGGGTTTAAAAAGCAGTATTTTCAGAGTGAGTCTGAAGCAAGGCTGGGCTGCCAGCTACTGGGTGAAGGCCAGACAGTGTCTAGAAAGTGGAGGAGCCAGAGACACAGTTCTGTGCTGGGATCAGGGAGTGTTTGATTTGTAAAAGGAGAATGCAAAGAGGCTCCTCCCTTCCCAGGAATCGAAACCAACAGCAGTCCAGGCTCAGCCCACAGAAAAAGGCCAAACAGAAGCCAGGTCTGTCCACGGCTCTCCTTCCCTCCCTGAGAATTGTAATGGACCTCAGAAGCACTCCTGCCCGGTTTCTGGACAAGTTCATTGAACTCTATCTCCTGCCGAACACACATTTCCGCATGCAGGTCAAACAAGCCATCCACATCATCTGCGAGTTCCTGAAGGAAAGGTGCTTCCGAAGTGGCCCCTACCGTGTGCGGATATTGAAGGTGGTGAAGGTGAGACCAGGCCTGCCTGACGAGTGGGGTGTGTGTGTGGGGGGGTGGCTGAATGGGCTAAATTTCCAACGGGGTGGGGGGAGAGGGAAGGAGGGAGGAGGGGGCAGGGGAAGATGAAGGGATGGGAGAGACAGAGATAGAGATGCAGGGAAGAGACAGGGATGGAGGAGGGAGAGAGGAAGAGAGAGAAAGGGGGGAAGAGGGAGGGGAGAGGCAGAGACAGAGATACAGAGATAGAGAGGAAGATGAAGAGGGAGAGAGGGGACGGGTGGGGGAGGGAGAGAGAGAGGAGAGGGAGAAGAAGAAGAGGAGAGGAGAGAGAGAGCAAGAGCTAGAGCCAGAGAGAGAGAGAGAGATCAGGCCAGCCCAAGAGAGCAGAATCACAACCCGGGGTGCAAACATGAGACCGAGAGTTGAGATCTAGGCTGGTGGTTTCTGAGTTTCCATACAGCTTGTGACAATAAACTCTGGGGTGAGAGCCTACATCCCTATTATTAACAAGTGCCCCCATGAAGTTTATGAACCACTATCCTAAGCCATGCTCGTTTAGGAGATAGGAAAACTGAAACCCAGCTCTTGGAAACAATTTGCTAATCAGTGGCCAGGCCGGGGACTCAATATTTCTATAATGTCATGAGCTGGTTAAGAACAGACATACTTTGTTTTGCTGTTTCTTTATTTTTAATTTTAAATTTATTTATTTTTTAACTTATTTATTCATTTATTTATTTATTTTTAGGCAGGGTCTCATTCTGTTGCCCAGGCTAAAGTGCCGTGGCACAATCACAACTCACCACAGCTTTGACCTCCTGGGCTCAGGCAATCCTTCCACCTCAGCCTCCTGAGTATCCAGGACTACAGGCACACGCCACCACGCCCAGTTAATTTTTTTGTGTTTTGGGTGGAGATGAGGTCTTACTATGTTGTCCAGTCTGGTCTTGAACTCCTGGACTCAAATGATCCTCCCACCTCAGCCTTCCAAAGTGCTGGGATTACAGGCCTAAGCCACTGCGTCCAGCCTAATTTTTAAATGTTTTCTAGAATTAGGGTGTGTGTGTGTGAGGATTTCTTCATGCATATACTGCGTAGTGATGGAGCCTGGGCTTTTAGTGAACCTATCACCTGAACAGTGAGCATTGTACCCAATGGACAATTGTTCAACCCTCACTCCCATCCATTCTCTCACCTTCTGTGGTCTCCTGTATCTCTGTGTCCATGTGGACTCATTGTTTATTTCCCACTTATAAATGAGAACATGAGATATTTGACTTTCTGTTGCTGGGCTGTTTCACTTAGGATAACGGCCTCCAATTCCACCCATGTTGCTGCAGAAGACATGATTTCATCCTCTGTTATGGCTGAGTAATATTCCATAGTGTATCTGTACCACATTTTGTTTTTGTTGTTGTTGTTTTTGAGTTGGAGTCTCACTCTGTCACCCAGACAGGAGTGCAGTGGCACGCTCCCGGCCACCGCAGCCTCGACCTGCTGGGCTCCGGCGATCCTTCCACCTCAGCCCTTCCAAGAAGCTGGAACTACAGGTGTGCACTACCATGCCTGACTAATGTTTTTAATCCAGTCATCATTGACGGACACTTAGGCTGCTTTCATATCTTTAAGAGCACATATTTTTTGCTTTTCCCCATAACATTTAATTTATTTTATTTTAAAGATGTGGAGGACAATTCAGGAGTAGGTATACAAGTGGTCATTGTACAGGTAAAGTTTCGGCTTACCTTTGATCCCCACTTTACCTGGTTTGAGATCAGTTACCCTTATTAACGTTATGTACTTCCCCCCTGCCCCTGGCTGTATCCAGCTACTGTCAATCCCTTTCTTGTAGAATTATAGTAAATGTTCAGGGTCTGCTTATGAGTGAGAACATATGGTACTCAGTTTTTTGTTTCTGTGATAGATCACTAAGTATTATAGACTTTAAATCCAAAAGTTGCTGCGAAATCCATAATTTTGTTCTATTTTCATGGTTGCATGATATTCCATCATGTATATGTACCACATTTTAAAAATCCAGTCCAGTTTTGATGGGCAGCACGGTTAGTTCCATGTTTTTGGTATTGTAAATAGTGCTGTAGTAAACATAAGAGCACACACTTTGTAAGCAAATAGCACCTACTGACTGTGAGACCTTGAGGAAGTCACTCATCTTCTTTGTGTTCCAATTTCCTCACCCACAATTCACAATACCTCATAAGGTCATACAGATTAAGTAACACAATGAGTGTAAACCACAAAGCACCAGTCAGCCTTAGGTGTATAGTAGCATAAGATAGTAAAGGATGGGAGGAAAGAACACAGACCTTGGAATAAGGCACCCAGGGTTTGAACTGCACCTCTGTCACCTACTAGCTCAGTGATTGGTCTGATCTATAACCTCACTGAGTATCTGTTTTCCTGTCTGTAAAACAGGAGCTAATACTAGTACCTAAATCACTATGAGCATTATAGAAGTTTAAGATGAATAATGCTCTCAGAATGGTAGCTATAGTGCAACAATGGTAGTGATTGCTGCTGACATTTTATTTATGGAGGCTCCTCTCACTAATCTCAGATATTATTCTTGTCATCTCTTTTAGGGTGGCTCCTCAGGCAAAGGCACTGCCCTCAGAGGTCGATCTGATGCTGACCTGGTTGTCTTCCTCAGTCCTTTTGACAGTTTTCAGGATCAGTTACATCTCCGGAAAGAGTACATTGAGGAAATTAGGAGACAGCTGGAAGCCTGTCAAAGAGAGAAATTGTTTAGCGTGGAGTTCAAGGTCCAGAATCCATTGTGGAACAATCCCCGTGCACTGAGCTTTGTCCTTAGTTCCTCTCAGCTCAAGGAGGAGGTGGAGTTTGATGTGCTGCCTGCCTTTGACGCCCTGGGTGAGTGCTCCCAGCCACAGGGGTTTCAGCCTATGTCCTATAGCTTCCTACTGCTCAGCAGCAATCCCCCGAGTTTGAGAGTTCTTCCCCCAATAAGGCTTATCTCTAAAGAGAGGTTTTAGATTCTCTCCTGGGATGAGAAGAATGAATGAGATCATCATTCATCACAGGAGAGACATCAAACAGCCAATTGGGACATTTCTTTTTTTTGAGTTGGAGTCTCACTCCATCGCCCAGGCTGGAGTGCAGTGGCACACTTATGGCCTCCCCAGCGTCAACCTGCTGGGCTCCAGCAATCCTTCCGCCTCAGCCTTCCAAGAAGCTGGAACTACAGGTGTGTGCTACCATGCCCAGCTAATTTATTATTATTATTATTATTATTTATTTTAGAGATGAGGTTTCACCAAGTTGCCTAAGCTGGTCTCGAACCCATGGACTCAGGCAATCTAGGGACATTTCTTATAGAACATCTGCAGGGTTGACTGGTTCCAGAGGATATGAATTTTACCTTTCTAAAATCGGGCAGTGCAGATCTGGCTTAAAGCTCTTGTTAAGGTCATTCTTGGCCCAACACACGAGGAACCCTCATCAAGCGCACACTGCAGGTTGGGAGGCAGGTGTGTGTAGCCCGTAGGACATTTGGACAGAAAGGGGAACCTCTCAGAGACTCAACTTCCACATCAGGAAACCTGGCAAAGTCGTACTACCTCTATCATACATTACTTTAAGTATTAAAAGATCGTCTACATTAAGCACCGATACATCGTAGGTATTCCCAAACTTGAATTTCCCAACTGTACATGAAGCACCTCAGGGGTGCATGGAATAGCTTAGATTGTAAGTTTTTGAGGGAATGTGACAACATCTGTCAGACACCACGCAAACAGCTACTATTGTGCTGTTCTGACTTAATTAGTAATATGGTGGTGTGCACCTGTAGTCCTAGATACTCAAGAGGCAGAGACAGGAGGATCACTTGAGCCCAGATGTTTGAGGTTATGGTGAGCTATGATTGCACTACTGCACTCCACAGCCTGGGCAACAGAGCAAGACCTCATCTCTTTAGAAAAAGAAGGAGGAGGAGGAGGAAGAGGAGGATGAGGAACACTTTAAGCAGAGGGAACTGCACAAAGTCCCAGCAGTTAGGAAAGAGTGAGGTACATGGGGAAAACCACAGGCAGCTGAGTCTGAAGCAGCAGAGAGGGCGAGGAGGAAGTGACTGAGCCTTGAGCCAGGAGAGCCACTCCATCAGAAGTCCATCATCCTGGCAATGAACTTCCCCTGAGCACAATGGGCAGCCACGGAAGGACTTCCTGAAGGGAAGTAACATGATCAGATTTATGTTTTAGAAGCAGCATTGGCTGTAGTGTGAGCACGAGATCCGATGGAAAGAGAGACAAGACCAGGGAAGGAAGACCTCCAAACAGCAACTCTCAGCTCAGATTATCCACTGAGCACCTACTGTGTGCCAGGCACTGTCCTCCAGCTGTGAATTAGCCAGACAAGGAACCTGTCTCCTGGAGCCTGACAATAAACATCTAGACAAGATATATGGCCAAGCGTGGTGGCTCTTGCCTGTAATCACAGCACTTCGGGAGGTGGAGGTGAGAGGATTGCCTGAGTTCAGGCATTTGAGACCAGCCTGGGAAACTTGGCGAGACCTCATCTCTACAATAAATCAAAAAATTAGCTGGGCATGGTGATGCATACCTGTGTGGTTCCAGCTACTGGAAAGGTGAGGTAAAAGGATCACCTGGCCGGGCTCAGTGGCTCAGCCTGTAATCCCACGCTTTGGGAGGCCGAGGTGAGTGGACTGCCTGAGTCTGCGGGTTTGAGACTCGCCTGGCAACTTGGCGAGAACTCATCTCTACAATAAATTAAAAAATTAGCCGGGCATGGTAGCGCGCACCTGTAGTTCCAGCTACTTGGAAGGCTGAGGCGGAAGGATCGGCGGAGCCCAGTAGGTCAAGGTTGCAGAGTGAGACTCCGACTCAAAAATAAATAAATCAATAAAAGAAAGGATCGCCTGAGCCTAGCAGGTCAAGGTTGCAGCTGCCGGGAGCAGCCACTGCACTCCAGCCTGGGTTACAGAGTAAGACCAATCAATCAATCAATAAGATATATGGAGTGTTACTTGCTGTGATGTTAAAAAAAAAAAAAACCGAAATAGAGTTTTACTATAGAGAGTGATGGGGGTTGGAAGATTTTAAATGGAGTGGTGAGGGAAGGCCCCCTGAGGATGTGACATCTGAGCTGAGCCCCAAGAAATGAGAAGGTGGGAAGCTGTGGGAAGATCTGGGGATTCTGGAAAGCGGAAACAGCAAGTGCAAAGGCCCTGAGGCAGGAATGAGCTTGGCACATTTAAGGAAGAGAAAAAAGATCAGGGGAGTTAGTGGGAAAGGAAGGCAGGGGGTGAGATGAGAGAGGTCACACTAGACTTCACTCGCCCCCACAGGGACTTGGGGCCTTTTTATTCCTAATGTTCAGAGAAGCAGGAAGTGGCATGATTGGAATGTAAAAGACCTCTCTAGGTCTGGGAACCAGTGAGGAGGATGCTGCCCTAGTCCAGGCAGGAGGTGATGGTGGCTTTGACCGGGTGATGGAGGTGGAGATGGAAGGAAGGAGGACCGGGGATGAACCTCAGGCTTTGAGCCCTGGGTCTACTGCCGCTTCCACTGAGCCCCATGGCCAGGGAGCCTGTCCCACCAGAGTGACTGAAAGGGCCACACAGAGGAGCTGGCACCTCAAAGTGATGGTTCTGCCCTCACAGGTCAGTTAACCACAGGCTATAAACCAGACCCCAAAGTCTACGTTGAGCTCATCCAGGAGTGCACCCGCCTGAAGAAAGAGGGCGAGTTCTCCACCTGCTTTACGGAGCTGCAGCGAGACTTCCTGAGGCAGCGTCCAACCAAGCTGAAGAGCCTCATCCGCCTCGTCAAGCACTGGTTCCAAATTGTAGGGTCCTGTTGGGATGGCGGGGGTGGGGGGGTATTGGCAGACAGAGCCAGAGCGAGGGCAACAGGAAGAGGGAAAGGGAGTGGTGGAGGAAGCAGAGGGAGGGGAAGGAGAGAGAGGAAGACGAGGTGGGGAGGAGAGAGGAGAGGGTGAAGCCACAGGAGGAAGGAGAAGGAAGGGAGGGGAGGGGAAGAGGAGAGAAGGGAGAGACTGTCGTGTTGTGTTCACTGCTGTAGCCCAGATCTTAGTACCTGGTGCTCAACACATAATTGTCAAATAAATGAGTGGATGCTATGACCACACACGCATACACATACACACACACACACACACACACACACACACACACACACACACTTCGCTCACACAGAGTCAACCACACTCTTCAGAAGGTGGACAGGGTAAAACAGGGGCTTCAAACAAATATGTGTCCATATCCTTCCTGCCACTTCCTGGCTGGCTGACCTTAAGTAGGCAACTTAACCTCTCTGTTCTTTGTTTTCTCATTTGCAGAGAGTGACATGCCATAGCAAGTGTAACGTGGTGCCTGGCACATGGGTGATCCTAGTAAATGTTACTTATCTTAGCCACCACGAGAGTACATATAATAAAATCTTACCTGTATTGTGTGCTTAGCTTAGCTTTCTGCCTTTTGTGGATGTGATATGCCTTTCTGTTCACTTTTCAACTCTCTTGTGTCTTAGTCAACCTTCACAGCGATTCTGTGTGCTAGATATTATCATTAAACCCATTTTACAGAAAGAGAAACTAAGGATCAGATGGCTCAATCAGGTAAAAAGTAGCAGAACTAAAGCTTGATTTTGGGTCTACTAACTCAAGAGTTTGCCCAATAACAATAAGCATTTGATGTATATTTTTCTTTCTTTTTTGAGTTGGAGTCTCACTCTGCCGCCCAGGCTGGAGTGCAGTGGCCGCTCCCGGCCACTGCAGCCTCAGCCCGCTGGGCTCCGGTGATTCTTCCACCTCCGCCTTCCAAGTAGCTGGAACTACAGGCGTGCGCTACCAAACCCGGCTAGTTTTTTGATTTGTTGTAGAGATGAGGTCTCGCCAAGTTGCCCAGGCAAGTCTCGAACCCGCGGGCTCAGGCAATCCACTCACCTCGGCCTCCCAACGCGCAGTATTACAGGCTTAGCCACCGAGCCTGGCTAGATATATATATTTCTTGAATGAATAAATGAAAATAATTAGGGGTAACTCTCCTACTATAAAATCAACACCTGTAGGCAAAACAAGACACTTAACTTAGTTGCTAGACTTCTCAGTGTTTGCTGCTCTGGGAATCTGAATCACGGAGGCTGAACATTGCAGAACTTAATAAAAGTGGTGGTTAAGAGCAGCGCTGCTCCCAGGGACATACTGAAAATTAGTGAGGGCATCCTTGTAACCATGGTAATGGAGGGACAAAGAGATACTTATATTTAGTGAAAGAAAGGCAAGAATACTAGTTGTTTTACGATAACCAAGATAGCCCTGCACAGCCAAGAATTATCTTTCTTTTTCTTTCTGGATACTATCTGCCTCTAAATGCAAGAGTATGACAATACTTTAACTCCACTAACCACCATCACCACTACCTACAATTTATATACTACTTTTATGGTGTATTTCAAGTCTCTATATTTTCAAGTTCCTCAGAGCATTATTATTGTTTTACAGAGCCAATGTTTATTTAATCTACCCATGTATTTACCATTTTCTTCACTATTAATTTTTTTCTACATCTCTAAACTTCTGAGTCATTTCATAAAGTACATCCTTTAGGATTTCTTTCGGTGACAGTCTAGTGGTGGTAAACTCTCTCAGTTTTTGTTTGTCTAATAAAATTTTTTTTGACCTTCATTGGTGAAGGGTACTTTTGCTGAGTTAGTGGTCACACTGAATATATCATTCCATATTCTAGTGTCATTATTAAGTCAGTTGTCGGTCTACCTGTGGCTCCTTTATAAGTAACCTATCTTATTCCTCTGGCTGCATCTGAGAGTTTTCTCTTTGATTTGGTTTAGCTTCAATCTGGTGTATCTTAATGATGATTTTTATTATCTGTTGTGCTTGGTATTCCTTTGGAATTCTGCACCTGTGAATAGATATCTTTCATCAATTTTGAAGCTTCTCAGCTATCCTCCTAAAATATTGTTTCTCCCTCCTTTCCTAGCTTCCTGGAATTCCAATTAAAAATATGTTAGATCTCTTTACTCTATTTTTCATATATCTACACTTTCTTCTGTATTTTCCATCTTTTTGTCCATATTTCATGATTTATTCTGAATTTTCTTCTTGTCTACTTTCCAATTGAGTAGTTTTATCTCTTTTTTTTTTTGAGTTGGAGTCTCACTCTGTCACCCAGACTGGAGTGCAGGGGCCGCTCCCAGCCACTGCAGCCTTGACCTGCTGGGCTCCGGCGATCCTTCCGCCTCAGCCTTCCGAGTAGCTGAAATTACAGGCATGCGCCACCACGCCCGGCTGATTTTTTGATTTATTGTAGAGATGAGGTCTCGCTGCCCAGGAGGGTCTCGAACCTGCGGGCTCAGGCAATCCACTCACCTCAGCCTCCCAAAGGCGCGGGATTACAGGCTGAGCCACCGAGCCCGGCTGACTAGTTTTATCTTTAGCTATGTCTACTTTGCTGTTAAGTCACTAATTACAGTTATTGTCATTTATATCCTAGGATTTCTATTTCATTTTTTTTCATATCTACCAAGTTACTTTTTATAGCTTTTAATTTCTGGCTGACTACTTAAAGCTCTTATTTTATTTCTCTCAACATGATATTACTAGTTATTTAAAAGTTTCTGTTTAATCCTTCAATATTTAATGTTTTGTAGAGTCATTACTATTTCTCCTTTATTCTGTTGGTCATCACTCTTGGTGTCTTGGTTTGTTTGTTTGTTTTAATGTGCCTGGTTATATATGTGCTGGTGACTATCCTTGAAAATTATTTATGAAATAATTTGAAATTTGGGGTAATGCATATTCCTCCAGAGGAAATTTGTTTGCATCTCTGTGGCTCTTAGGAACACTACAAGTCCTTCCTCTCAGTGAATTTTCATAGTCTCCTCATAAGGCAGATGCTATTATTACTGCTTACTTAGCAGATGACAAAAGTGAGACTCTGAGAGTCGAAGTGATCTACTCAGAATCAGACAGTGCTGGAGCCAGGATTCACACCCACATCAGTAAGAATCCCAAGCTCAAGCTCTTAACCAGGGACCAAGAAACTTTTTCTGTAAAAGGCTAGATAGTAACTATTTTAGACTTTGTGGGCCACATGGTCTATCACAACTACTCAACTCTGCCTTTGTGACCTGAAAGCACCATGACTGTACATACATGAATGGGCATGACTTTGTTCCAAGACAGCTTTATTTACAAAAGCAGGTGGCAGGCTACATTTCTCCCATGAGAAATGTATTTTACACAAAAGCTGGACACCCCGTTTTTTAATGGTGTTTCCTCTTCTCAGTGTAAGGAGAAGATTGGGAAGCCACTGCCACAGCAGTATGCTCTGGAGCTGCTGACAGTCTATGCCTGGGAGAAATGGAATGGTGAAACAGAATTCGAGACAGCTCAAGGATTTCAGACCGTCTTGGAATTAGTTATAAACTACAAGGAACTTTGCATCTACTGGACAGTAAATTATGACTTTAGCAACTCTGAGATTAAAGAATACCTGAAAAAGCAGCTCGAGAAATCCAGGTACCCTCTCCCCATATGGCTCAGCTCTCCTACATAAGGGAACCCTTGGATACAGCTGCAGTGCCTTGGAAATGGAGGGTATGGGAGGGCTCCCCACCTGCTTAGAATCTTCTGTTGCCTGTCATGGGGCTGGGCACTTTCCTGCTGCCATCCAATTTAAAGAATAACCTCTGACACTTTGAGGCAGGCACTATGCCAGTAGTTTTACAGAAGAGTAAACTGAGGCTCTGAGAAGTAAGAAATTTGTCCACACCCTAACAAAAGATGAGTGAAATTGCTGGAACCTGAGCTGAAATAACAACAGCAGCAGCAACAATAACAATTGCTTCCAGGAATTGAAAGTTTGCTGTAAGACTGACACATCCTAACATAGAAGTAAAACTGACTATCAGTATAATTGACATGCACTAACCCCTTGTTATGGTCACATGACTTGGTTTTTCCTATTCACACACTACATCCTTTGAAATAGGCATGTAGAACTCTCCCTGTTTCACAGATGGAGAAACTGAGGCTTAGAGAAATCAAGTGATGACGGGCCCAAAGGCATATCCCTGATAAAGGACATAGGTGGAATTTGAACCACATTTTTCGGGACCAAGTGCAAGGCTCCTTCTCCTCATGCTCACTGCCCACTGGAGGACAGGGTCTGGGGACACACCCCAGGGGGCCCCTTCTGATACCCTGAGTCCCAACCTACCTCAGGCTGGTGTGTGGTTCTGTCAGGAGCATCTGGGCTCCCTGGACAGAGCCCCAGTTCCTCACCTCACTCTCTAAACATTACTCTGTAGGCCTGTGATTCTGGACCCAGCTGACCCTACAGGAAACGTGGGTGGTGGAGACCCAGAGGGCTGGCGGCGGCTGGCACGAGAGGCTGAAGCCTGGCTTGGAACCCAGTGCTTTATAAAATGGGATGGGTCTCCAGTGGGCTCCTGGATCACGTCGGGGAGAACTTCTTTCCACAGAACTCACCTCTTGCTAAAGGTAACTTGTAGTCGCACAGTTATAGGCTGTGCTCCACACTTCACAGTCATCTGGGCCACCACCAGAGGGTTTCTGGAATTTTCACATCACCTTGTCCACAGTTCATTCTACTAGGAGTAATAATACATAATAACAGCCACCACTTATTGGTTTGGGCTCAGACTCTGACCTAAGTAAGCCCTTATTTGTCTTATTAGACACTCACAACAATCCCGTGAAGTATGTTTTCTATTGGGCCCATCTTCTAGATGAGAAAGAGGCTCAGAAGGTGAAGTCACTTGCTCAAGGACACTTAGCTAAGGAGGAACAGGGCTGGGATTCAGGCTTGGTGGACTCCAAAGTCAGTACTCATGTCACTATGGTAAATAGCATGCCCTGTCTTGTCTACACTTAACAGTTGGCAAATGGGAGACTCAAAGCAGTTGAGTTGCTTGGTCTGTCACATAGACAAGTAGGGGTGGAAGGACCCATGCTTGGATTCTTCCACTCACTGGGTAGGAGTCTTTCTGACACCAGGGGATGACGATATCACAGGTGGCATCCCTAGGGAGCAGCTCGAGATGGAGTTTAATGTGAGAGGGGAGACCATAGGGAGATGTGAACTGAGATACAGAGCAAATTGCAGCCTTGGTCAACTCCAAGGACAGACAGACCTGCAGCTAGAATAGCCTTGAGAGCTGTCCCACTGCAGGCAGAGGGGACCAGGCCTTTATACCCCTAGTGGATCAGTCACTGAATGTGGGCACCTTAGGAAGGAGTGGGGCTTTGAGCAAAGGCTCTTACAACTTAGGCAAGCCCTAAATGAGTCCGTGGCCAAAGTCTGCCTCTGACCACCATCCCAGCTTCTGCAAAGGGGTGTCCAGATAGCATGCCACGGTGTCCACATGAAATGCTCACTGAGGTCCAGCTCCATGGCAAGAAGACTAGCTCCCTGATGTGACCATGTGTTTTACCCTTTCAGGATGAAAGCGACAGTGAGGACCAGGAGACTTGGGCTAATGAGGCGTATCCAAGACAAGGTTATGTTGGGACATATCAGTATCCTGATTTCTCTCAGCACTACAGCACATCCCAGGCAGTGCCCACTCCACAGACAGAAGAAAACTGGACATGCGCCATCCTTTGAATGCCAGTGCATCTTGGGGGAAAGGCTCCAGAGTCATCCAGACCAGCCTCCTCACTCCTCATTTCCAGGCAGGACCCTTGATCTGGGAGGATAGGAGATTACCCCAAGTCCTCAGTGAAGCTGGTGTACAATCTAGGATCAGAACCCAGGTCTCCTGACCCCTGTCCTTCCACACCCTCTCTCCTGTCATAGATAGCACTACCCACAGCCCCGCCTCACTCTGCCTGTTCTCGGACAACATTCCCTGAGAGGCACCAGAGAGATGTAGACAAGAGAGTAGGATTTCAGTTTTGACTTTCTTCTGTGTTTCTGATAGAAGGGTTATGTTCAATGTATTATCAATAATAACAAAAAGATAAGCAAATAGCATGTATTGAGTATTTATTAACTTCAAGGCACGGAGCCAAGAAGTATAGATGCGCATGTGTGTGTGTGCATGTGTGTGTGTGTGTGTTCATTGATTTAACTAGAAATACTAATTGAACACCTACTGTGTGACAAGCATAATTTTGGCCACTGAGAACACAGTAATGAGCAAAAGCAGACAGAAGTCCCTATCCTCATGAAGTTGGCCTTTGTGCAAAACATTTTAATATCAGATGGTTTTCCCATTTCAAATAATTCTGAGATAAGCATCTTTGGCTCATTCTTGTCTACATCTCTAAGAAAATTTCCAGAACTACTCTGCCTAATACAGTACCCACTAGCCATATGTGGCAACTGAGCACTTGAAAAGCAGCTAGTCCAAATCTAGATGTGCCGTAAGTGAAAAATATACACTGGGTTTCAAAGACTTAGTACAGAGGAAATAATGTCAAATTCTTGACAATTGAGTCTTGAAAAATGGATTGTGTGTTGAAATGACAATTTTTTAATATATCGAGTTAAGTCAAAATGAACTTCATCTGTTTCTTTTCACTTTTTTAGTGTGGCTACTAGAAGATGTAAAATCAAGCCAGGCTCGGTGGCTCAGCCTGTAATCCCAGCACTTTGGGAGGCTGGGGCGAGTGGATTGCTTGAGTATATGGGTTCGAGAACAACCCAGGCAACTTGGCGAGACCTCATCTCTACAATAAATCAAAAATTAGCTGGGTATAGTAGCACATGCCTGTAGTTCTGGCTATCGGGAGGCTGAGGCAGAGGGATCGCCGGAGCCCAGCAGGTCAACGCTGGGGTAGCCGTGAGCATGCCACTGCCTGGGTGACGGAGTAAGACTCCAACTCAAAAAACAATTTAAAATCACACACGTGACTTGCACTATATTATATATTTCTATTAAACAGCTCTAACCTGGGAGTGAACCACTGGATTAAAGAATAGGCTACCACGATTTACATTGTCACAGAGTCACACTGTATTAGTCCGTTTTGTGTTGCTATCAGGGAATACCTGAGGCTGGGTAATTTACAAAGAAAAGAGGTCTATTTGGCTCACGGTTCTGCTAGCTGTACAAGAAGTATGGCACTCACTGACATCTGCTTCTGGTGAGGCCTCAGGAAGTTTCCAATCACAGTGGTGAGGAAGGGGAGCCAGCATGTAGCATGGTGAGAGGGGAAGCAAGAGAGAGGGAAGGAGGTGCCAGCCTCTTTTAAACAACCAGTTCTCTCATGAACTAGTAGAGAAAGAACTCACTCATTACTGGGAGGGACTCACTCATTACTACGAGGGATCCGCCCCCATGACCCAAACACCTCCCACCAGGCCCTGCCTCTAGTACTTGGGATCACACTTCAACATGAAATTTGGAGAAGACAACATCCCAACCATGTCACTGTCCTTGGTACCCAAAACCAGCATTTCATTTACAAGACTCCAAAATATAAAACTCCCATACATAGATAAAAAAGAACTAAGAACAGAAAAGATCTAAGCCTGCTCTTATCATCTAAGTTGCTAGTAAACCAGGTGGCTAGCAAGAAGTCTTTGGTTTGTTGAGATTACTCTTATTTCACTAGCATCCCTATGAGATAGACTTTATTGTTATTCTCATAATAAATGGAAGAACTTGAGGTTCTGAGAGGTTAGGACACTTGCTCAGAGTTACCCAGCTGGTCAAAGTTAGAATATGAACTTGTACCCTAATCCTTCTCTCTCTGAAGTTCATGTTCTTAATCCCTGCAGTATGGTCTTAATATGTCCTTATTTGTTGAATTCTTATGTTAAGTCCATGAGAACAAGAAGCACCAGTGTTCAAGGGCAGGAGAAGACGTATGTGCCAACTCAATCAGACAGTAGATTCACACCTCCTCTGCCATTTTGTTTCATGTAGACCCTCAGATTGGATGATGCCAGTCTGCTGATTCAAATGCTAATCTCTTCCAGAAACACTCTCACGGATACATCTAGAAATAATGTTTTACAGCTACCTGGGTATCCCTTAGCCCAGCCAAGTTGATACATAAAATTCACCATCACATACTCCATGCTGATAGGGAAATATAGGCATTCCATATAAGGCTGCCTTGTATTTTACTGTGTGTACAACCCATTTGTGTTGTCTTCTGTGAGTATTTCACAATTATAAACAACTCTACAAGGAGGGGCACACATCATCAACAAGGGTACCTGCATAATGAACATTTGCATAGCTAACCCTGAATTATACCCCACATCTTTAAAAGAAAGAGGAAAACAAAAACAATGCTACAATCAATAGTAGGTTAATTGAGTCAGTAAGTAGTTACTTAACTGAAGAGCCACATGGCTGTATGATTAGGCTTCCTTCCATCTACAACAGGCCCTAATAACACACCAGGATTATTGTTCAAAGGGCATATAATATTCTGCTGCAAATAACATGGGTTTACTCCATAGCCCTAGAGGTCTGTTTATAATTCTCTAACTGGGGATTTCCATAATCTCCTCATAGCCTCTTCCCATGACTGACATTTATAATACTACGGGGTCTGCCAGGGTGTATGGTCCACGTGGTAGGCCACAGCATCCTTCAGGACCTAACAGCAGTGCTAATTTCTGCACTTCCCTCACCATGGGATGTGCTATTGATTTTGATTTACTATCCTGGCCAGGGAAGTGTCAGTTTCAAAGGCATCTCCGTGACCCTTCTTCAGTGTGAAAGTCTTTACTTACCCCACAGGCTAATGTGGGGTTATGTCTTTTACCACGTATGTCTTTTCTGAATATATATTCAGGCAGAAAAATGACCGCCAGGTCCACAAAGGAGACACATTATGAACCTAACGTGGCCAGGGATCCATTTTTCACTCGCAGTCCCCACGTGCCCCTACTCTGATGGTGGCAGAGCCTGGCGACATGTTGGGCTTTTGTGCATCATTATCAATGCCGATCCTCTGCCCAACAATCTTTGGAGTGGTTGGGAATTCCTCCTTTTACATTCCCTGAATAAGTGGCCAGAGGTCCTTTGGGGAGAAACCACTACAGTCTCTGCTGTGGTGTTGCAGGGTCCTTTTCCTGGAGGACACTGCCTCCTCTTCAGCCAGTGGGATCCAGTCTGAAAACTGAGTCAGGCCCAGATATTGGGTAAGGGTTGATGACTTTTTATTGGAACAACTGTCCTCAGCCTCCTGGTGATCCAGCCTTGATTTCTTGTAATTGTCAAAACTGAGTAGTGCCCATTTTGGCTACCTGCCAGTTAAGTCATAAGGATGCCACGTTGTATTAACCAGGTCCACAATTCTCTGTGGGTCGGGAACCCTGGCTGCCCCACCATCCAACCTCATTCATTATAACCATTGCACCCTACTGGGCTCTATTGTTTCAGGAGTCCTACCCTCCCCAGTGCTATCACCAGTCCACGCTCTGCAACAGTCCCTGTTCCAGGAAGGCTGACACCAAAACCCTTCAGGATGCAGACCCCTCTCTCCAGCACAATCCTTGGGGAATGATTTATCCTCTGGGCTGTCCCTGGTGGGATTTCCAGCATTACATAGTAAATATACCCACTTCCCTCAGCCTTCTCACGCCTTCCTCCACCATCTGCCATGGCAGTTCTGATTGTAATGGCATTATGATTTTAATTTGCATTTCCTTAACTACTAATAAGACTGGTCACATTTTTATATGATGGTAAAATATGTCATTTGATTTTCCTTTGTTGTGAAGTACTTGTGAAAAACTCTTGCCCATTTTCTCCTAGATTGTCTGACTTTTTATTATTGAACTGCACAAGTATATGTGTGTGTATACATATATAGAGAAAGAATTGTAAAATATACATCTGTATACATACATATCCATACACATATTTAAGTGGTTTGTAGAAAATAAGTTTACACATATATACATATGCATGTATCTGTACTAAGTATATATACAAACACACATATAACTACACATATATGTACATATATATATACAAGGAGTGCCAAAAAAGTATACACATTTTAAGAGATATTATCTATATGTACTACATTTCAACGTTGAATTGAGTTATGGTAGCAATGTGCAGCATGATGTTCACTCAACCATGCTTCCATCATTTTCTTTGTCTCTCCTGCCTGACGCATGGTGACACTAGCATTCATTTGATGAAGGCCATCTTTTGAGGAAACATCATACTTAAATATGTATACATTTTTGGTACTCCTTGTATACACTATATAATCCTTTGTCAGTTGTATTTATTGACAATAACTTCTTCAGTCCTACAGCTTTTATTCTTTCTAGGTTTCATTGGGTTACCAGAACTTAATGACAATGAAGTCAAAATTATCAACCTTTTCTTGTATGATCAATGTTTTGGAGTCCTATTAAGAAATCCTTTCCTTCCTCAAGAGCATGAAGATATTCTCCTTACTATCTTCTCAAAGACTTACAATTTTACTTTCGCACTTAAATCTTTAATCCTGTAGACTTTTGTTTGTTTATTGTGGCAAGGACATTTAACCCGAGATCTACCCTTCTGACACATTTTCAAGGGTACAATACAATAGTGTTCACTAAAGGCATGATGTAGCACAGCAGACCTCTAGAACTTATTTGTCTTGCATAACCAAAACTGAAATGCACATTGATTAGCAATTCCCCATTTCCCCTCCCCCAGCCCCAGCAGCCACCATTCCACTCTCTGCTTCTACAAGATAGAGTGTTTCACATTCTTCATAGATGTGTTATCATGTAGTATTTGTTCTTCTGTGACTGGTTTCTTTCACTGAGGATAATGCCCTCCAGGTTCACCCATGTTGTCTCATATTACAGAATGTTCTCATTTTTAAAGGCTGAGTAATATTCCATTGTATGTACTGAATAGATCATATTTTTTTTAATTCTTTCATTCACTGAAGGACATTTAGGTTATTTTCACTTCTTGGTGACTGTGAATAGTGCTGCAATGAACATGGGAGTGCAGATATCTTTTTGAAATCCTGATTTCAATTATTTTGGGTAAATACCCAGAAGTGGGTTTGCTGGAACCTGTGGTCATTCTAATTTTAATTTTTTTCATTATGGTTGTGCCATTTCATGGTCATCAATAGTGAACAAGAGCTCCAATTTCTCCACATCCTCATCAACACTTGTTATCTTTTCGATTTTTTTTATAACAGCCATTCTAACAGTAGTGAGGTGATATCTCATTGTGATTTTGATTTGTATTTCCCTGAGACTGAATGACATAATCATTATACTTGTCGGCTATTTGGATGTCTTCTTTGGAAAAAGATCTATTCAAGCCCTTAGCCCATTTTTTAATCAAGGTATTCATTTTTTTTGCTGTTTAGTTGTAGGAGTGTTACATATTTTGGTGATTAACACTCAGCAGATAAGTGGTTTGTAAATATTTCCTCTATGCCATAGGTTGCCTTGTCATTGTGTTGATTGTCTCCCTTTACTATGCAGAAGATTTTTAGTCTGATGTAATCTCACTTGCTTATGTTTGCTTTTGTTGCCTGGGCTTTGCATACATGGTCAACTGATCTTTGGCAAGGTTGTCAAGAACACAATGGGGAAAGGGCAGTCTCTTCAACAAGTAGTGTCTGAAAAACTGGATATTCACGTGCAAAAGAATGAAATCCTTACTTCACACCATACACAAAATCAACTCAAAATGGATTAAAGACTTAGACATAAAACCTGAAACTAAATCTCCTAGAAGAAAATATAAGAGGAAAGCTTCATGACATTGGTCTAGACAATGAATTCATAGATATGACATCAAAAACACGGGAAAGAAAAAGCATTTATTTTTTAGTATGTAAACTGCATCAGTTCTTTGATGCAGATGTCCAGATACCCCAGAGGCATTTGTTGGAGGAACCATCCTCTCTCCACTGCTCTGCAAGGCCACCTCTGATATGCACTCAGAGCCCATCTACATGGGTGTCTGTTTCTGGGCTGTCTGTTCCATTCCATCGGTCCATTTTTTTTTTGTAGCCTTGAGTTATTATTACCTTGTCTTAATCAACATAACCTTATAATTAATATCACATGAAACACTCTGTTCTCTTCTTATCAAAAGTCATTGGCCTCTCTTGGCCCTTTCCATTTCTATGTTAATTTTATACTCAATTTGTAAAGTTTACTCAACACAGGGGGAGGCTTTTGATTGGAATTGCACAGATTCATTTAGGAAGAATAGCATGTATATGAAATTGAGAATTCTAAATCATGAACTTAAGAGTTTCTTTCCATCAATTTTAGTCTTCTTTAATGGCTCTGTGAAACAGTTTTACCCTTTTTCCTGCAGAAGTCTTTCATGTCTTTTGTCGTATTTACTCCTAAGTATTTGTTTCAGTCCTGCTGTATTTATATGTGATTTAATTTCATTTTGCAATGATTGGTTCCTGGAAGACCTACATGTTTTTAGTGGCAATATCTGGTTATCACATTATGCATGATCTGTATTTTTTTTAATTTTCGATTTTATTAATTTTTTTCACTAAGCTTGTATTATTTGTGTGACTGCAAGAAATCATAAAGTAATTTTTCTTGGAAAAAGCTGCTTTGAGATGTATGTCTCAGCTGGGTTCTGATCATGTAAGCAAAGCTGGCAGGCCCAAGTTACAGAAGGTGCAAGGGTACTGATGTTTGGAGCTGCTGGTTAAAGACAGATTCATGAGATCTGGAAACACAGGAGAAAGTGTATAAGGATGATGAAAACTAGAGGCTGTTACACACAAAAAAGATACTTGTACCCGTATTACAGCACAATTCACAATTGCAAAGGCGTGGACTCAACCTAAATGCCCATCAATTGATTAGTGGAGAGCAGAAATTAGTGAATAATTAGTGAGATATATATATATATACACACACAGCATGGAATACTATTCAGCCATAAAAAAAGAATGAAATGATGTCTTTTGCAGCAACTTGAATGGAACTGGAGACCATCATCCCAAGTGAAGTAATGCAGGAACAGAAAATCCAGTCCTGCATGTTCTCACGCATAAGTGGGAATTAAAGAACCTGCTAAAGTCATAGAAAATGGTATAATGGACACTGGAGACTCAGAAGGGAGAGGAGAGAAGGGATGAAAAAAAATCCCCTGTTGAGTACAACATGCTCAGGTGGGAGGGGTGGGTACACTTAAAGCTCAGACTTCCCCACTATACTATGCATCCGTGTAATCAAAAACCATTTGTACCTCCTATAAAGCTATTGCAATTTTTAAAACATGCTATAAAGATTCCACAGATTAGAATGCAAAATTTCTGAGTTGCCAGAAATCAGGTCCAGTTCTGGGCTCCTCCCTGCTGAGCAAACAAAACCAAGAAGAGTTAATGTTTAACCAGCATTAGAGGTAGGCGTTCACAGAGAAGATTAGGACACAGCTGGAAGGCCTCAAAGAGAGGCAATTTTTGATGAAAGTTTGAGGTCCAGGGTTGATGAATAAACCCCAGAACCCTCTCCCTCCCCCTCTCCAAGTGCACATACTCAGTTTCATGCTGAGATTCCCCCAGCTCAACAAGCGTGTGGATTTTGATGTACTGTTGTCTTTGAAGCCATGAGTGAGCTCTCCCAGACACCTCTCCTCTTCCTCCTTCTTACATGGATCCTCTCCCTGTACACACCTCATTCCTGTCTATGAGGTGCTAGGGCCCCTCCACCGGCCAGTCACAGGTCAGTAATGTCCCTCTCAAACTGTCCTTCAGTTGGATCAAATCCTAGGTACTAGAGTTAGGCTGCTGAGGCGCCAATCCAGCTTCTCAATTGTACTTGATGTCATAACCCTGAAAAAGTCACTTACCTAACCCCTTGGTAAAGTAGGCTCTCCTCTGTCAAATGGGGGTGCATGGGAGGCTGAGGTGCACTTGGGCCCAGGACTTTGAGATTAGCTTGGGCATCATGGCAAGACTCTGTCTCTACAAAAAAAAAAAAATTAGCTTGGCATGGTGGTATGCACCTGTAGCCCCAGTCACTTATGAAGCTGAGGCAGAAGGATTGCTTAGCCCCGGAGTGTAAGGCTGCATTGAACTATGATCACACCACTGCTCTTTAGCCTGGGCGACAGAGCGAAACTTTGTCTTAAAAATAAACAAGTAAATAAATAAATAAGGGTGCAATTGTAGGTCTTAGTGTTTTTCAGGTATACAGAAAAGATGAAAGAATTTTATAGTAAATGCCCACATACTCACCACATAGATTCTACAATTAGCATTTTATTTGCTTGATTGCACATCTACAATTTCCTTATCCTTGAATTCACATTACTCTTTGATGCATCAGAACTGCCTTAAAAAAAAAAAAAGCAGTAATTTCTCCCTAGACCAATACAAGGTGGTGAGTTGGCTAAGCAGACAGGAAAAAAGAAATACAGTTTCTGGGTAGATACTGTCATTTTCTAAATCACCCACAGACTTTCAAAAAGGAGAGCAGATTATTTGCTACTGTGTCAACTAAGAGTATGTTTGGCATCGAGTAACAAAATGTGCAACAGATGCGAGGGGGACCCTTCAAAAAACCAAATAACCTTTTGGAGGGCAGAGCCCTTGCAGTATGCTGTAAATTTTTCCTCCAGATCAAACAATCAACTAAAGTTTTTACCTGGGAGTTTTGAGAAGGTTACATCACAATTTGCAGAAAAAAGTCCCAAGTTTTGGCAAACAGGTGATTGGTTCTTCTACCATGACAATGCACCTGCCTACACCACACTGAGTGTTCAGTAGTTTTTGACCAAAAATGTCACGACCCCTGTGCCCCACTCTTCCTACTCTCCTGACTTTTTTTGTTTCCCCAGATGAAAAAAGTCATCAAAGGGAAACATTTTGTTAATGTGGAAGAAGTGAAACAAAAAATGACAGAAGCACTAAAAGCCATCAAAATTGACAAATTCAAAAACTGTTTTAAGCGGTGAAAAAAGTGTTTTATTGTATTGCATCAAGTGGGGAATACTTTGAAGGTGACTGAAGTTTAAACATGTAAGAATAAATACACAATTTTTAATAAATAAATTCTGGGGTTTTGGGGTCCCCTTTGTCTGCTCTCTAATTGAAAGCACCCCCTTAAAAAAAAACCTTTCTGCTTAAGGTTTCCCTAGCCAAAGATTCAACATTTTCTCATTTATTTACATGTTTATTTTTCGTCCATCTTTCCCTGGGTAGAATATAAATCCCATGAGAGCAGAGACCTTTCAAATTATTCGCCACATATGTTCTGTGCTAGACAAGTGCCTGCCACATAGATAGTACTCAATAAGTCTTTATAGAAATAAGAATCTGTCTTCAACATCTCAGATATTGTTTTTCATGCCTTTCTTCTCCATATTCTGCTGTAATTTCCATCTTTGGTTTACCAATTTTTCTCTTCAATTATGTTGGTTCAACCTGTCTATGGAGAAGGTGTGCTCTTGCTATTGTTTTGATCTGTTTCTGTTTTAATTTAGCATTATATTTTGCACTTCCAAGGTTATGGTCATTGTTGATTTTAATAACTATTCTTGTTTCATGGATATGACAAATAATTATTGACACAATAACCATAATGAATGTAGTATCCCATCTACTCCTTCTGAGAATGTTGCTTACATATTTCTAGGACCTGTCTTAGTTCAGTTTGTGCTGCTATAACAGAACACCACAGACTGGATATGTTGTAAAGAACAGAAATTTATTTCTCAAAGTTCTGGAGGCTGAGAAGTCTAAGATCAAGTCTCCAGCAGGTTAGAGCTTAGTCTCTCTGCTTCCACAATGGTGCCATGAACACTATATCTTCTGGGACGGAGGAAGACATCTTCATACGGCAGGAGAGTAGAAGAGAATGAACCTAACCCCACAAGCTCTTTTTATAGAAACATTAGTCCATTCATGAAAGCAGAGCCCTCATGACCCAACTATTTCCTATTAGGCCTCACCTCCCAACACTGTTGCATTATGGATGATATTTTCAACACATGAATTTTGAGGAGACACATTCAGATTATAGCAGTCTCCTTCTCCTTTATTGTTTCAACATCCTCACTTGTGAGTTCTTATGCTCATAGTGTTCAGTCTCTTAAAACAGTGTGGCACCCTTGGATGTGTGCTTTTTTTTTTTAATTGGGAATATTCTGATAGCCTCCCTGTGAACTCTGTATCTACTTACTGCAACTGAAGCCAAGGGTGAGGAAGTATGGGTGTTAGGAACTAGTCTTCTGCACACGGGGCTTCCTGTTCCTTCCTAATTGGCCAGACATTCTGGATGTTTCCCTGTTTCTCTGCCCTATCCTCACTGCTCCCTCCTGGTACAAGCACCTCTGCTGCCAGTTTACTCAACACAGGAGTTTTGGTGAAGGAGATAGGATGTCCTTATGCCATGATGATGCCAGTGCAAATGCCAACCATGCCAGTTGACTCATGGTCTCTTCTCCCTCTGTAGCCCACTGTCTGGATCCTGGAGCTCCTCGGAGCCCCTTCCACTCTGTACAGATACCCGCTCCCTTATGTGATCTGGGCTGTAATGTCCTGCTTCGTCCTCTTCCATATCTCTTTAAGGGACCTCATAGTTTCCAGTTTATCTAGGGCATCTCTATTTAGGACCCAGCAGCATTATTAAGGTTTTTAAATTTCTTTTAAATCTCTTTCCTGTCATTTCTGGAGGTCTGAGATAGACATTGAAGGTTTGTGCTTATGTTCAACCCGCCATCCTGACTCCATCTGACTCTTGGGCTTTCTATCTTGTAAAAATTCCTCAAATGTCCTGGTCGCTTGATGGCTTGCTTTCTCAATTTCCAACACTGTTGGTTTGCATGATGCTTTTAACATAGCTTTGCTGCTATTTTTTTAATGTATGTATGTATGTATATATTTAGAGTCGGACTCTCAATCGGTCATCAAGGCTGGAGTGCAGTGGCATGACCACTGCTCATCACAGCCTTAACTTCCTGGGATCAGACGACCCTCCTGCCTCAGCCTCCCAAGTAGCTGGGACTACAGGCACATGCCACCAACACTCCGCTATTGATTGATTGATTGATTGATTGATTGTAGAGACAAAGTCTCACTGTGTTGCCCAGGCTGGTCTCAAATGCCTGGGCTCAAGCAATCCTCTCATCTTGACCTCCTTAAGTGCAGGGATTACAGGTGTGAGTCACCACACCTGACCTTTGCTGCTATTTTAATAGGACCGTGAGTGTATGTCCAATCCACTATCTTGGGTGCAAGGTTTCTAAAGTGACCCTGTGAACCAGGAAGATGACCATAATTAATGGGCAAGCATGAAAATCATGGTTGAACCCCCTGGTTTAAATAGCTTCCATAACACCCAGCCTGCAAAATAGCCTCCTGCCCAAATTTGAATACCCCTAGTGCTGCCATGCTCACTACTTAAAATATAAACTGGGTGTACATACCAGCGTTCTGTCATCCCTCCCTCTAGGTAATCATGACTTCTGAAATTCACACTCTGACTATATCTGTTTCCTTTGCATTAAGGTGCAGACTTCAGGGCTCTTAAGATGAATTGTTGCTGAAATGTACTCAGAAGCAGAGTAAATGCTGAGCCCTTGAGCAGATGGGGCAGAGGACCAGTTTTTGAGTGAGATGGGAGGAGGAGCATAGACTGAGGCTTTGGAAGAAAGCTGAGATGTGCAGACTCTGGGTACCTGAACGGAGAAACAGCAGGGACAGACCAGAAAAGGGAGGGGACAGGCCATGAGGGGAGAGGCCATGAGGTCAGGCACCTGGATTCAAATCCGCATTCTGCTGCTTCCTGCCCATTTAGCCTTGTGCCAGTCCCAAAGTGATTCCCCTGTTGTCACTTCATATGCTTTAATATTGTTATGCAAGGTGCCATTCTAACCTGATCTCCCGCTTCTCTTTAAAATCATTCTTCGTTTCTTGCAGGCAGACTTTAGAATCGTGCGTTTGAAGTTTTCTAAAATGGAATTACACTATGTAAATTATTTGGGGAGTGTTGGCTTCTGTAGATCCCAGTGCTGAAGTCTTGTGCTGGGTTTGCAATCCAGCCTGACAACTCTCTGGCTGTGTGACCCTGGACAGTACTTGGCTCCTCTGTGCCTTAACTTCCTCATCTGTCAATTGGGTGTAATAATAACAGCCCCCTACATCGTGATTGTTGGGAGGATTAAACGAAACAGGCAAGGCAGTGCAGGACAAGATTCCTGTTCACCATTTACGGTTGGTGGTGGTGTTTAAACCGCATCCTCCCACCAGAGAGCAAAGCAGGGCTCTTGGTCCTCCTTCCAGATCCTTCAGTTCAGCTCTGGCCACTCCTTCAGGTAAAACCTACACGTTTCTGAAATGCTCCGAGTACGCTACTCAGTGCCAGCCCCACAGGTCTGTGGACTGATGCTTAGGGGGTATTTTTTTCAGGTCGTGATGAGTTCCCAGGGCTGGGGGGGGCGGGA
>NW_007249662.1:52107-120967 GCF_000164805.1 Carlito syrichta | reverse complement strand
CGTGTACCGCACCCCCTCCCCCGAGCTGGACGCGCTGGTGGCCGGCAGGCTGCGGCCGCCCGGGGACTTCGTGGGGGCCACACGGCGCGCCTTGGGCGCCTTGGACACTGCCCTGAGAGCGCGTGGGGGCCGCCTCGGCCCGCGGGTGCTGAAAACCGTCAAGGTGAGGCCCCACCTCGGGGCAGGCTGGGAGGACCCCTGCGCCTCGGAGAGGCCTAGGGTGGGGGGCGGATTCCTTTGGGCTCTTCCCACTCAGGTCCTTAACAAACACTATAAGCCAGCTGGGTGCCCTGGAAACCCCAGCCAGGTTGGTACCCTGAGCCCCCACTTGAGAGAGGGGGAAACTGAGGCACAGAGAGGCAAAGTAGCCTGTCCAAACCTGCGAGAAGCTCAACCAGGATTCAGATCCAGGGAGTCTGATTCCTGCATCTGTGCCCTTCAAGGCTGCCTCTCATTCATTCATTCATCCACTCGCTCATTCACCTAGTCATTCAAAGAGACTATGGGTCTCACCTATGCTGGACCCTAAGGATACAAAAATAATAGTACTCTCTAAGAGCCAGAAGAGCCTGGTTTACTGAGAAATTATCAAACAACAATGAATGCGATGTATTATCTCATTTAATCCTCACATTCAGTGGGGTGGGGATTATCGTCCCTATTTTGTTTAAGGGGAAACTGAGGCCTGCGTGGTTAAGCCACTGCTCCAGGTCACTTTTTGACACTTAGACACTGTGCCATATTGTCACCGTTGACCTCAGGACACTCACAGACTCAGGGTGGGGACAGGTTGGAACTACAGTACCCTTGGGGTAAACTTGGTGCTGGAGTGGACGGAAGGAATCTGAGTGTGGTAGAGCAGACTTGGAGTGGACTTGGAGCTTGTCGGGGATGAGGGGTGAAAGCAGAGCGAGAGATGGCATCATCGTACCTAGTGGTTTCCTAAGGCTGAAGTGGTTTCCTAGGTTGTGGGGGGAGGAGGGGAGACATGTAGCCTAGGAGGTTTGGCGTCCTGTCTCTGCTTCTACCTCTGAGATGGACAGGAGGGACTTCTGTGGAGCAAGAGTGTAAGGACCTTTAAAGCCCTGGCACCCTTAGCTTCCCTGGAACGTCTGGAACAGATCTTAGGGTTGGATCTGGATTATGGTCTTCTGATTGCTTGAGGCTTGAAAGAGGCAGTGGCAATTGGGCAGGGCTGTGGACCTTATTTCCTGAGCCCACACTATGGTCTAGAGATGGTGTTCCCCACTGACCCGGCTCCTTGGAGGAATGACAGATTTCAGGGCTGTCATCCAGGGTGTGATGTACAAAATGAATCAGGGCTTCTGGTTGGACCAGAAAGCAAAGAAGGGAGTCACAAACCTCTGGAGCGATTGCAGAATGACTTCCGGGGCCAGCATGAACAGGCTCCTCCAGCCATCATCACCACCAAAATTGTCTTCAGACATTGCCAGATGTCCCAGGCACACCGTTGCCTACTACTGAGAATCACTATTTTATAACAGACATGCCCAGGTAAGTATGTGTGGGTGAAATAACATGTTGGCTGGATTTCTTTTAAAATCATGCAAAGAAGAAAAGGGGGGTGGGATGGATGGGGAAAGTGTGGCCAAAAGACTTCTTTAAGATCCTTTCTTCTCCTGTATGGGTCTGAAAACCTTCATTTAAAAAATGATGCTTAAGTAAATTAAAGCATGGGGGGGAAAAAAGTGCAGATTTGGAGCCTGCCTCCCTGGGCTCCAGTCATGGCCCTGCCATTCTTGGCTGGGGCAGGTGGGGATAGGGGTTAGGAGGGAGGTTGTAAGTGACAACTTTGCAACATCCCTGTGGTTTCGGTTCCTCCTTTGTAATGTAAGTGCAATCATGGTGTCTGCTCCAGAGGTGTTCAAAAAGTTAAGTGAGATAACCATGTGCAGGAAACACTCATGCTGCAATACACCTCGATGACCGTTCCCATCTTGTTGACAGTCCCCCACATGGAGGCTGGAAGTAAAGGGACTGGCATAATCATTGTGATAATTAGGGGCCCCAGCTTGGGAAGAGACTTGCTCCTGGAGGGCTCAATCCTGGATCTTGCCATGGACCAGCTGTGAATGGTGCCACCCCAAGCATCCCTCTCCATATCTGTGACCACATGCAACCACATCCGGGTGGTTGTGGGTGGGAAGTGAGATCGCAGGTGTCTAATCTCAGACATGGGTATCCGACAGAGGCTCCGATGATGCTTGGGAGTTTTCATCCCAAATCCTCAGGCTAGAAACTTTGTAGAAAGAAACACCGGTCAGACAGGTCTCAGAAATCCCATGAGTCACACCACAGTTGTGTACGCATCCTGAGCAAAGATTGCAAACTAGAATTTGTTTTACCTGCAGTTTTTTTGTTTGTTTCTTTGTTTGTTTTTTGAGTTGGAGTCTCACTCTGTCACCCACACTGGAGTGCAGTGGCCGCTCCCAGCCACCGCAGCCTCGACCTGCTGGGCTCCGACGATCCTTCCGCCTCAGCCTTCCAAGTAGCTGGAACTACAGGCACGCGCTACCATGCCCGGTTCATTTTCTTTGATTCATTGTAGAGATGAGGTCTCGCCAAGTTGCCCAGGCAGGTCTCGAACCCGCGGGCTCAGGCAATCCACTCACCTCAGCCTCCCAAAGCATGGTATTACAGGCTGAGCCACCCAGCCTGGTTGTTTGTTTTTAAGTTAGTTGCCAAAGTTTAAAAATCATGGATTTCCATTTTAAAATTGCTTCTCTTGAAAATGTCAACCCTGCCACCCTAGGCCTGCATCCCTGCAAGGCTTCAATGCCTCCAGTTATGTGGCCACAGTCTCCTCCCTGCCCACTCAACTCACTTAATTGTCTGCTAGCCCACATGGGCACTAGAATTGGACAGTATGGAATTCTGAGTTATCTTCTTTCTTCATAGGGAGGCTCCTCTGGCCGGGGCACAGCTCTCAGGGGTGGCTGTGATGCTGAACTTGTCATCTTCCTCGACTGCTTCAAGAGCTATGAGGACCAGAGGACCCGCCGTGTCGAGATCCTCTCTGAGATGCAGGCACTGCTGGAGTCCTGGTGGCAGGACCCAGTCCCTGGCCTGAGCCTTGAGTTTCCTGAGCAGGACATGTCCGGGGTCCTGAAGTTCCGACTGGTGTCCACAGACCTTGAAAACTGGATGGATGTCAGCCTGGTGCCTGCCTTTGATGTCCTGGGTGAGGGGTTCCTTGCCAGTTCCCGAGTTGGGGACAAGATCAGGGAGCAAGACAGGGCTTCCAATTCTGGCCCTGCCACCAACTTGCTGTGTGGCCTTGCTGGGCAAGCCTCTATCCCTCTCTGGGCCTCAGTTTTTTGAGTAAACATCGGGCTTGTACCAGACGAAGACAAAGAAAGCTCAGTTCCTCCTGTGCCCTGGCTTCGGGATGCTCGGTCCTCACCCAAGCAGCCTGGGTTCCTTCACCCACTGCCTAAAGTGGTGCTGCAAACATCCTGAGGTCAACCCAACATGTAGCCACAGCAGCGAGCTAGGGACAAGACCAGAATTCTGCAAAGCCTTGTATTTTATCTTGAAAACATTAATGTGACCTTTGCATTCTTCATAATAATCCTATGCTTGATTTAATCTAAACAGATACCTCTGTGTCCTCATTGGCAAAAAGAGGACAATAACAATAATGGGATAATAGTCATTAATTTCAGAGTTATTGGGAGAGTCTAATGAGCTGCTTCATGTAACAAACTTGGAAAGGTGCCCGGCACATGATGAGGGTTATGAGTGTTGGCTATTATTACTTCTATTACTGTTGCTCTTATTGTTTCTATTGATATTATTATTTTCCTTGATGATATGGAGGATAGCTCTATCCTTGGGCAGACAGCTCTATCCTTTGGGCACGCTCCCCATGCCTAGTACCCCACACCTCATGTACCCACTCACGGGGTGCATATCCATTAGTTATAATGGATACTGCTTATTAAATGTTTTATCTTGCTGAATTCTTCACAACAAACCTATGAGGTTTGTAGTGTTTTATCTTCCATTTTGTCAGTGGGAAAACTGAGGCCCAGAGAGATACAGCAACTCACCCAAAACCGCACAAGCAGGCACGTGGGGACAGCAACCTAGGGAATGATGGAGAGTGTTTCCTTTTCCCTAGTCATACCCATGGGAGTGGTAGAGGAAAAGGCACCTACCGGAAAATCAGCCAGCTCCGAGTTGGAATCCTCCATCACTTACCAGCTACAGAATCATGAGCAAAGCATGGAGTTTCCCTGTGCCTCAGTTTCCTGAGCTATAAGATGAGATGAAGAATTGCACTTGCCTCATGGGGTCAGGGGACTGGAATGAGCCCAGTGTCCAGCATGTACTCAGTGCATACTAGCAACTGCTTCCCAGGAATCAGGACCCCTGGGCTTCTATTTCTATTTCTCGGTATTGTTTTCCTCTCCCTCTGGGAGGGAATGAATTGAGGGCACGAGCGGGGTGTCCTAGCACCACCGGAGGGAGGAGAGAGCCGCCGGGTTATAGGTGCTCCTGTCTCAGAGGAAGCGGCTTTCCTGTCTACCCATCTGGGAACGCAGTTGTTCCTCCTCGAGCCGGGGCTCTGGGGACCCCCTGGCCATTGGGCAGGAAGGGGCTCTCCCACTGCATCCTGGAGTGCAGCTCCCCTTTCTCCCTCCTGAGAAGCTCCAGGCTCTCTTCCCCGCCCCCAACTCCCCTGTCACCAGATGCCCCCACCTCCAAACTCTTCCCACCCATCCCCAGCACCCCCAGCTGAGCTTGGCACCAACACTGTCCTCCATCCTGAGTCCCAGCACCCTTCCTAACTCACAGTTCTTCACGCCAACAGGGCATCTCAGTTCCGACGTCAAACCTGACCCCCAGGTCTACTCCACCCTCCTCCACAGCGGCTCCCCGGGGGGCGAGCACGCGGCCTGCTTTGCAGAGCTGCGGAGGAACTTCGTGAACACTCGCCCAGCCAAGCTGAAGAACCTGATCCTGCTCGTGAAGCACTGGTACCGCCAGGTGAAGCCACTTGGGAGGGTACCTGCTCCAGGCATATGATTGTTTGATTTGTGCTTCCATAAGAGTGAAAATATTTTCTTATGTTTAGTGGTCACTCACAATTTCTTTCTGGGAATTGTCTGTTCATGTCCCCTGTCCATTCTTTTCTTTTGGGTTAGCTATCTTCTTGTTGATTTGTTGAAGCTCTTTATATATTGTGGATGATTATTTAACTAATATAATGCAATGGACACCCCCAGTCTGTGGTTTGTGCTTTTGCTTTTTTTAAGGGCCACTTGTCACAGAAAATATTTGAATTTCAATATAATCAGATGTATTAATGAGTTGTTCTTTGTATGCCTTAAGAAATCATTCCCTAGCCTGACTTTCTGAAATCATTCTTTTGTATTTCCTTCCATCATATTGCTTTTCATATTGAGGACTTTTCCCTATCTGGATTATTTTATATATATGGTCTGAGGTAATGTGGTGTGTACACCCCCTACCCCTACCTCAGTGGTGCCCCCTGCACTTCATGCATGTTGACAGACTCTTGTGCTCTGGGGAAGTGTGCCCAGACAGTGTCTGGGGATGAGGGAACAGCCCCCCTAGAATCCTGGGTACCTGGCTCCGTCCTTCCATTGGGCCCTTCATCAGGGTATGAGGAATTAGATTCCAATTCTGGCTCAGCTGTCTCTTGCTGTGTGATGCTGGGCAGGTTATTAGCTTTCTCTGGGCACCTGTTTCGTTCACTTGCACATAAAGGAGTATGCATCTGTAAGTCTTCCTCAGGTTTTTCCCACATAAATAGGATTCTCCAGGGCAGGGAGTGCTAATAGCCTGGTATTTACTAAAAGGACAACTACAGAGTCAGCCTGCCTGGGTGTTAGAAATATTCTATCTTGATCTGGGTACTGGATACACATGTGCACATTGACTTGTCTGTTGCCTTCCCAGAGACAGAGTGGGTGGCGGGTATGGGGGACTGCCAGCTGCCTCTAGCCAGGTAGGTCACCTTCTGGCAAGCTGAAGTGTCCCCTCCCAAGTTGTCCAGAGGCCTGGGACTATTGCCATGCATGAAGTGGTCCCTTCCTGGTCCTTGGAGACCCCAAGTACATTGTGCAAAGACACAATCATGTGTGTCAGGTTATGGGGACAGAGAACTGGAGGGGCTGTCCTGCCCCATTCTGGGGGTGGAAGGATCACGACCCAGTGCCCTTTTCCAAATGGCGATCCAAAAGGACCCCAGAACTGCCTCACCTTTATTTGGGGGTTGGCTGCAGTTTCATACTGCTCCTGGCTTCTTTCTGACTGCTCTCTGCCTCCTGAGGCTTGAAAGTCACACCCCTTCCTCCCCCTGTCATACAAGCTGAACACTTGGCTGAAGCCACCAGCCAGAAGGAAATGAGAGATACCCCTTGTTCTTGGAACACAACATCCTGTGCCCGGGGTTTCCCAGCCTGGTTCTGCAGGGAGCTCACTCTCATTCCTTCCTTCAACCTTCAGGTGTGCCCGCAGGGGCCCAGGAAGGAGACCCCACCTTCCGTCTATGCCCTGGAGCTGCTGACCATCTTCGCCTGGGAGCAGGGCTGTGGGAAGGATGCCTTCAGCCTGGCCCAGGGCCTCCGCACCGTCCTGGGCTTGGTCCAACACTATCAGCAACTGTGTGTTTTCTGGACCATCAATTATGGCTTCGGGGACCCTGCCGTCGGACAGTTCTTGCGGGAGCAGCTTAAGAGACCCAGGTACTTCCTCGTGTCCCACCATCTGCTGCCCCATCCCTGAACAATACAACAGGTCGTGTCTGCTGAGGGCCTGGGTGTGAGCCATGCTCTTCTGACCCAGCAGATTCAGCCCCGGATGCACATTAGAATCACCTATTTCTAAAGATATACACATGCCTGGCCCCACTTGTTTTGTGCGTGGACGCTGTACTGATGTGTAACATGCACATCTGAAGGGTGTGTTTTGATGACTGTCTATAAGTGCATGTACCCATGAAACCACCACCCAGAACAAGGTAGAATATTTCCAGCACCACAGTAAGGCCCATTTTTATTGTTATTACAGTTTGCCTTTCCTTCAATCTTATTTAAATGGAATTGTACCACACGAACTTTTGTGTCTGGCTTCTCTTCCTCTACATTAAGTAGTTGAGCTCCATCCATATTGTTGTGTAGCTGTGGTTCATTATTTTTCATTACTGTATAGTACTCCATCATGTGAAATCACTCTTTTTTGGTATGAGACAAGATCTCACTCTGTCCCCCAGGCTAGAGTGCAGTAGATGTGACTAATGGCACTTACCACTATACCCAGCTAATTTTTATTGTTTGTAGAGACAGGATGGGGTCTTGATACGCTTCCCAGGCTGGTCTCAAATTCCTGGTCTCAAGTAGTCCTCCTGCCTCAAGTGCTGTGTGATTATAGGCATGAGCCATATGCTCAGCCCATTTTGTGAATTTCTCACGATATGTTTTCCATTCTACTAATGATGAACATTTGAGTTGTTTCCAGTTTGGAGCTCTTACAGACACGGCAGCCGTAAACATTCTTGCATGTGTTTTTCAGTGCATTTACGTATCCATTGGATATACACCTAAGAACGAAATAGCTCAACCATAGGGTGTCACGCAGAGTCCCTGGGGGTGCATCCTGGGATCCCAGTGTGCAGCCAGGCTTGAGAACCTTTGCTCCAAGTTGATCTCTACAACCGCCTATCAAAGCAGGCACTGTTGTTATCCTCATTTTGCAATTGAGGAAACTGAGGTTCAGAAAAGGCGAGTCATCTGCCCCGGGTCCCACAGCTGGAAAGAAGCAGAGCTGGGACTGGAGCTAGGCCTGCTTGACTCCAGAGCACTGATCTTGACCTTCTTGCTAACCAGAACCTCCTTGTCTCTCTGGAACTGCAGGCCTGTGATCCTGGACCCAGCCGACCCCACGTGGGACGTGGGGAATGGGGCGGCCTGGTGCTGGGATTTGCTAGCCCAGGAGGCAAGGTCCTGCTATGACCACCCGTGCTTTCTTCAGGGCGCTGGGGGCCCTGTGCAGCCCTGGGAGGGGCCGGTGAGTGAGGGGCTCCCCAGGACCTTCGGACTTTGTACTTAATGTAGGAGTTCAGTGTTTCCTGAGCATCTTCTGTGTGCCACGTGGCATGGGACAGGGTTGGAATGGTGGGGACAGCAGGCATGTAAAACAGTCTAATCACCAAGCTGCAAATGCTATGGGAAGGAGCTCCTCTGTCTTTGTGCGGCGATAGCCTGCTTACCAGCCTGTTCTACCCACCACAAGGGGCTCCTTTTTGCAGTTTATCTGACCAGAAAGGCACCTTCTAATCTGCACAAAAGTGCCACGTGAGCTGTCCTCAGCTCTCCCTCTTCCCCTTTTTGAGCCTCAGTCACCCTGACTGTCCAAAGGGTGGAAGTGGGGAGAGAAGGGGCCGGGTGGAGGTAGAAACCTCTGCCCCTGGTGAGGCAGCTGCTTCAACACCTTCCAGGGCCTTCCACCTGCTGGGGGCTCAGGCTTGAGCCACCCCATCCTGCGAGACCTTCACCAGAAGAGTCCTGAAGACAGCAAGAGCCTCTGTGCTGTGTACCCGAGGGCAGGGAGCAAGCCACACTCATGCCCAGCTTCCCGGGATTCAAGAGCAGCCAGCAACACCCCATCCAAGCTGGGGCTGGCCTTGGAGCTGTCTCAGATCCCCACCAAGGAGCTGGACCGCTTCATCCAGGACCACTTGAAGCCGAGCCCGCAGTTCCAGGAGCAGGTGAAAAAGGCCGTTGATGTCATCTTGCGCTGCCTCCGTGAGAAGTGCGTCCACAAGGCCTCAACAGTCAGCAAGGTGAGCAAGGTGGAGACTCCAGTGGGACAGCAGTGGGCAGGGGATGGCATCATAGCAATGCAGCCAAGGTTGGACAGGGGAACTGGGCGGCAATAGAAGGAAAGTTTGTTGGTTAAGTTATAGTTAAGTGCCAGGTTTTTTTAATTTTTAATTTTTTTAATGATTCAGTTTGTTTCTCTGTCTGTGTGTTCACCTGCTTGTTTTGAGTCTGAGTCTTACTCTGTCGCCCAGGCTGGAGTGCAATGATAAGATCATGGCTCACCATAGCCTCTACCTCCTGAGCTCAGGTGATCCTCCCACCTCAGCCTCCCGCGTAGCTGGGACTACAGGTGCAGGCTCCCATGCCCATCTAGTTTTTTTAGATATTTTATAGAGTTGAGGTCTCACTATGTTGCCTAGGCTGGCCTCAAACTCCTGGCCTCAAGTGATCCTCTGCCTCAGCCTCCCGAAGTGCTGGAATTACAGGCGTGAGCCACCATGCCTGACCTATATAGCTTTTTAAACCGCTGTTACAATCATCAGATCACTTCCCTCCTCAGCTTAAAATCCTCTCTGGTTTCACAGAGTACGGAGGCCTCATGGCCTGTAGGATGGGGCTCTGGTCTCCCCGGCCTTCACTTACCCCACACCAGCCTCCTGGCTGCCCTGAGCTCACCAGGCCCAGGCGCCCAATCAAGGCCTCCTCACTGGCTGTTTCCCTCCTTGGAATACTCTCTCCTACCTCCCACCCCCAGCTCTCTACCCTCCTTTAGGTCCTTGATCCAGTGTCCCCTACCTCTGAGACCTGACCACACTATTCAAAATTGCCGGCTTGCACTCCCAGACCCCTCCCTGTTCTGTCTCTGTGTAGCACTTAGTGTCTCTCGGGAACTGCTGTGCCCTGGCCGGACTCCTCTCCTCCCCTGCTAGGAGGGAAATTCCAGGAAAACAGAAGTGTCTTATCCACTCACACATATCTTGGTACATGAAAGTGCTCAATAAATATTTGTTGCCAGAAGGAAAGAAGGAGGAAAGGAAGAAAGGAAAGGAGGGAGGGAAGAAGGAAAGGAATTGATTGAAGCAGACCAAGGAAGCACAGCTGCAGGCCCCATTTGGCCCTGGGACCTCAATTTGCAACTGCTGGTCCAGATGAGCCTTCAGGAGGCGCTGCAGACATTTGGGTGAAATGCTGGGTAACCACCCATTCTCCACTCTGCCCCAGCTATCTGTTGCTGCAGATGGTCTGACTTGGTTCAGGCTTGGTGGATCAGAAGGCAAGTGCAGGCAGATATAACCTGACTCTCATCTAGGCTTCTAAGAGCCAGAAGTCACCGGGCTCATGCAGTCTGCCTGTGTCGTGATGCTCCTGGACTCAACAATCTCTCTCAATGAGAGCAGTTTCCAGGCCGCTGGTGGGGTGCAGGTGATGGGATCACAGTCTGACTCCTGGGCTTCCAGAGGGTTACTGGTCTGAGCTGTTCTTCCCTCTACAGGGGGGCTCATTCGGCCGTGGCACAGACCTCAGGGGTGGCAGTGATGCCGAGCTCGTCGTCTTCCTCAACTGCTTCACTGACTACAAGGACCAGAGGACTCGCCGTGCAGAGATCCTTGATGAGATGCGGGCACAGCTGGAATCCTGGTGGCAAGGGCAGGTCCCTGGCCTGAGCCTTACATTTCCTGAGCAGAATGTGCCTGGGGTTTTGCAGTTCCAGCTGGAGTCCACAGCCCTGGAAAGCTGGATGGATGTTAGCCTGCTGCCTGCCTTCGATGCCGTGGGTGAGGGGTCCCCAGCCCTTGCCTTACAGAGTGATAAGGACCCCATGGGCCAGGGAGCATCTAACGGGGGTGCCTCCAGTCTCTTTGTGATCCAAATTCCCCTGCTTGACCAAGCATTGAAAACTGCTTTGAGATATCTAAAGTCTTCATCACCATCAAATCTTATACCTATTTAGGGCTTTTAACTTCACAAAGATTTTAATTATGAAATATTTCAAGCACATAGAAAACTACAGACCCCAATTAAGATTTAACACATGTTAACAGTTTGATGTATCCACTTGGCTTTTCTTTTCCTTTCTTTTAAAATAAATTTGGGGCTGGGTGCAATGGCTCAGGCCGGGCACAGTAGCTCATGCCTGTAATGCCAGTATTTTGAGGAGGCTGAGGCAGGAGGACTGCTTGAACCCAGGAGTTCGAGACTAGCATAGGCAATATAGCAAGACCTTGTCTCTACAAAAAAAAAATTTAAATTAGCCAGGCATGGTGGTGTGTGCCTGTAGTCCTAGCTACTCAGGAGGCTGAGGTGGGAGGATGGCCTGAACCTAGGAGTTTGAGGCTTCAGTGAGCCATGATTGTGCTACTGTACTCACCTGGATAACAGAGTGAGATGCAAACTCCAAAATACATATATACATAAATTTTGCATAATTATTATATTCCATATTTTAGGGGTTTACTTTACAATTTATTTTTCAACTTTTGGAAGAGAATCTGAGCTTACTAGTTGTCAATCTTAGTAGATGCAATGAAGGCTTTGCATGTCCCTTTCACAACCAAATTAGCTGCATGGCAAATGTTTTGATATGTATAAATTTTATTATCACTCAGGTCTAATTATTTTGTTCTTGTAATTATGGCATCATAATATGTTCTTTCATCCATCAATATTTGGAAGTGGGTTTCCAAATGAAAGTTTTGGGGTTTTATTCAGGTGTTTGCTTTTGACACTTAGGATCTCTCTTTTTTTTTAAATATAGTCAGACATACCTTATATGGGGCACTTCCTGGATTGCCCATAGTTGAGAAGAATGCTTGCTTTCCAATGTTGAATGCAGGCTTCTATATAGGTCATTCAGATCTCGCTCATGATTTTTGCTCAGATAATTTTTTGTTTATTTGGCCTATCAATTTCTGAGTGAGATATTTTTAGATCTCTCTGAATGGAGATTTGTCCATTTCTCCCTGCAAGTCTGGAAAACTTTGCTTTTAATATTTTGAGGCTACATTATTGGTAGCATACAAGTATAATACATAATGATTATATTTTATTAGAGTGTTCCTTTTATCATTAAGTAATAATCTTCACTACTTCTAAAAATTCTATTTGTCTTAAAGTCTTTTGTCTAATATTAACAGAACTGCACTAGTCTTTTGTAGTGTTTTCCTGGGATGCCTTTTCCATTCTTTATTTTCAAAGATGTGTTGTTAAACTTAATTGTACCTCTTATAAATACCATAAAGATAAAAATGAAACAAACAACAATATAATTTTTCCTTTTTTTAGTCAGGGTCTTACTCTTTTGTCCAGACTGGAGTGCCATGGCACTTTCTTGGCTTACTGCAGCCTCGAACTCCTGGGCTCAAGCAATCCTCCCTCCTTAGTCTCCCAAGTAGCTGAGACTACAGGTGCATGCCACCATGCCCAGCTTTTTTTTTTTTTTTCTTTCTGATAGAGATGCAGTTTCACTTTTTTGCCTAGGCTGGTTTTGAATTCCTGGGTTCAAACAATCCTCCTGCTTCAGCCTCCAAGAGTGCTGGGATTACAGGCATGAGCCACCACACCCAGCCAATAATATAATGGTCTTTAAGGGCTTAAGATATGTTGGAACTAAAATACCAGACACTAATAACAGGGAAAATTTTTTCTGTTTGTTTAATCGTCTATGCAAGTTGAAATCTATGAATATAATTAACAGAAATGTTTTAATCATTGCTTCTTGATTTTTCAGTTCTTCCTTCTGGATTTATTTTTCTTATTGCAGAAATATATCTTTCAGTACTTTTTCAGAAAGGTTTTATGAGTGATACATTTTCTCAGACTTTGTCTAAAAAATTTCTGTTTCACCTTCATGCTTGAATGAAATGTTTGACACTTGCTTTCCCTCATATCTACTATCTTCTGACCTCTGCTGCTACACATGAGAAATCCGCTGTCAGTCTGCTATTTTATTTTATTTTATTTTGTAACTAATCTACTTTTTTGTTTGTGTGTTTGGTTTTTCTGTTTGTTTGTTTATTCATTTTGTTTTGATTTCCATCTTGGTGGCTTTTAAGACATTCTGTTGGTTCATAGTGTTCTTCAGTCTCTTTTGATATGTCTGTGTATGGACATATGAGTATATCTGTACATGATACATCTGTGTATGGGCTCCTGTTTGGAATATGTTGTGCCTCTTGAATCTGAGAACTCAACTGTTCCCTTAGTTTTGAGAAAATGTCTTCCGGTATCTCTTTGTCTATTGCCTCTCTTTTGTTCTATTCTCTGCTTCTGAAATTCCTCTCAGATGGTGACTCCCTTCATCGTTCATATCCTATCTTTTCTCATTGTTCCCATCTCTTTATCAGTCCAGGCTGTCTGTTTCTCAGTGTTTCAGATCTGTCTTCCAATTTCCCAAATCTCTTCAAATATATCTAATCTGCTGCTCATCCTTATTTTTTTTTTTAATTTTAATGACTTTATTTTTGACCTCTAGAAGTTCCATTTGGCTTTCTCAGATCAACCTGTTTGCTCGCAGGCTTCAATTCTTTCATTGTGGTTTTAGTTTCTTTTATCATTTTAACCATTTTAATATTTTAGTCTCTCAGATTGTCCTATTATCGCAAAATTTTGAAGTGCACACTTTCCCATCGTGTGTCACCTGACTATTCCTTATGGTCAATAATGTGGTTGGTGATGTGACCTTTTTTAGTTCCCTTTCATGGAGAATATATTTATTATATTCCTCATGTGGTTTGTAATTTTTTATTGTGAGCTTATCTTTGGGATTTGTGAAGCCTCCAGTGCCTTTCCTTTTCTCATGAAAGTTTTTTTGTGCTCTGGGTTGGAAATAGTCTGCAGGAGACTGAGTTTTCATTTTGCTTCTACCTGGGCTCTGAGAGTTTCACTAATTCCCATGCCAGGTGATGCACTAATTTAATAGTCTGAGATTTCCTCATCATGTAGATACTATACATTTGAATTTCACACCCACATCTGACATGGAATTGGAGTCTCAGTTTCTCAAGGGGAATTTTCTTTTCTTCCCCACCCAGAGTCCTAGCAGTAAGCTTCCTTGGAGCCTCTCTCTGCTGGTGACTGATTTTGTTTTTGTCACCTTTCATGGAGAAGACACTTATTCCAGAGGCCAGCTTTATGAAAGTGAGAGGTGGAACTCTATTCCAGTTTCTCTCTATGCCTTTTTTTTCCTTTTGAGAGATGACAACATTAATAATAGCAATATTTAATGCTGATTGAGAACATGATGTATTTTAAGCAGTGCTGTAAAGCACTTTGTATGTAGATTTAACTTGATTCTCACAATATCCTTATAAGGGCGGGTGCTAATTATGGTCTACCTTTTTACAGATAAGGAAACTGGGACCCAAAAAGGCAAAAATCACACAACCTGAATTTGAACCCAGGCCTGTCTCTCTCCAAAGCTCATTCCCTTAATCACTATCCTACACAGCTTTTCTGGGGCCAAGATTATCCACCTTGCAGAGTTACTGAGTGGATTAGTGAAAATTATTGAAAAGTACCCAGTACATAATTGATACTTGAGCTCAGTAGTTCAAGACCAGCCTAGGCAACATAGTGAGACACTGCCTCTACCAAAACAAATTTTTTAATGGTGACAGGTGCCTGTAGTCCCAGTTACTCAGGAGACTGAGGTGGAAGGAATGCCTGAGCTATTGATGGAGGAGGCTGAGGCTGCAGCAAGCCATGAGCATGCCACTGCACACCAGCCTGGATGATAGAGTGAGACTCCAACTAAAAAAATAAAAAATAAAAAAGTCTGATTATTATTCAATGTTATACCATAGTATTGATTGCAGTGTTATGTGATTCCTGGTGAATGGATGGGGTGGATAAATGCTGCTGTCTTCCATTAGAGTTGCACACTCAGAGTGTTTCAAACTTCCACAGGGCTGCTCAATCCTGGTGCCAAACCTAATCCCCAGATCTACTCAAGGCTCCTCCACAGTGGCTGCGAGGGGGGCGAGCACGCAGCCTGCTTCTCAAAGCTACGGAGGAACTTCATGAACACTCGCCCAGCCAAGCTGAAGAACCTGCTTCTGCTCGTGAAACACTGGTACCACCGGGTGAGTAAGCTCCTCCCAGGAGGCAGCTGCTGTCATGGCAACTGCCTCAGCCAATCAGCTCCTCTTCTACACCGACATCGCTTTGCCTTTGCTTCTTATTGGCCAATCCAAGTATTAGGACCGTCTCCTCCATCTTCCATCTCCTGTCCAGCTCTGGGTGCCACAGATAGAGAAAATCTTTGCTCCATCAAGTCCAAAGTTTTATTTTTGTAGGTGGGGTTCACCCTTCCTCTTTAGTTCATCTGTTTCTCCTCTCTTTTTGCATTACTTATGTTTTCCTTGTTTTTTCTCACCTCCAAGCCTATGCTTATGTTATTCCCACCACATCCTTATTTGAATTTTGAGAAAAGAAAATTCCCCATTATGGAAGCTTAGTGCTGCAAAGGACCATCATATGGTAACAACATGTCCAAGACATAAAAAGCAGAGTCAAGGGCTAGAGAGAAAACCCGAGTCCTGATGACTTTGCATGGTCTCCTGGATCTAGCAGTTCCTAGAAGCAGCTCTACATAAGAGCTTTCTGGTGACATCAGCCAATACATTCCTCTGTGGTCTCTTTTGAGTTGTGCTAAACTCTGAGCATCTTTTGGTGCTTACCCACTAAATGCTCCTCTGATTGCAGCTTGTACTCATGCACTCGTGTGTTCAACAAACGTCTATTGAGCACCTACCATTGCTAACTGTTGTGAGGGTGTATGAAGATACCAGCATGGATACATTGCAGTCCCCATTCCTGTCCAGCCACCCCATGTTGTCATTATTGTTAAAATATTTATAACGCCTGGTGATGGATGGGCTGGTCAATGTCGCTGCCTCAATTAGAGTTGCACAATGTTCTGAACCTCCACAGGGAAGACTCCTTCAAGGGAGACACCAGGCAAAGGCCAAGCCTGAGTTCTGTCTGACTGTATGGCTTTGGACAAGTCACTACCCTCCTCTGGACCTCAGTTTACTCACCTGTAAAATAAGAAGTGTCTCCAAGTTTCTGTTCTTTCTGTGTTTAGTTCCATATAGCCTCTTCCTTCCCCAAGTGCATAGAGCCACGCTCAGCACACAGTAGGTGTTCACATTACTGATCTTTGACTGGCTTTGGGTGACACAGGTTGCAACTCAGAACAAAGGAGAACAGCTGGCCTGTGGTGCCTCTCTGCCCCCAGTCTACGCCCTGGAGCTCCTGACCATCTTTGCCTGGGAACAGGGCTGTGGGAAAGACCGTTTCAATATAGCCGAAGGCCTCCGCACCGTCCTGGGGCTCGTCCAGCAGAATCAACAGCTCTGTGTCTACTGGACAGTCAACTACGGCATGGAGGACCCAACTCTGAGGACGCACCTTCTAGGGCAGCTCCGGAAAGCCAGGTGTGGACCACTTCATTCTCCTCCTCCTCTCCCTGACTGTCACCCTGGGGCCAGACATTCAAGAGCACCCAAGGTGGAGCATCACAAGGAGCCCCATAAGGACACCAAGGCCAGTTTTATTAGCATGATAAAACACTATTTCTCACATTAAGGGGCAACTGGATAGCTTTCAGACAGAGGCAGCCAATCGGGTCCCTTCTGCACCTGGACCAGACTGGGCCAACCTGAAATCTTGACACTCTTTCCAGCCCTCACACCCCTTCTCAGTCCCTCCCTTCCACCTGCTGCTTCACTGACTCCCACCTGCCCACCTGCTCTGCCCCTAGGCCCCTGGTCCTGGACCCTGCTGACCCCACTTGGAACGTGGGCCAGGGAAGTTGGGAGCTGCTGGCCCAGGAAGCGGCAGCGCTGGAGACACAGGCCTGCCTTGTGAATAGAGACGGGACTCCCGTGCAGCCCTGGGACGTGATGGTAAGAGACAGGGCCCTAGGGTGGGGTGGGGTGTCCCGCTCCCAGGTCCCCTTAAACTGCCAGTGCACGAATCCCCAGCTACTAGGAGCATTGGCTGTGGACGGCTCACAGCTGTTCCTTTCTCTAGAGACTTGTCCGCTGTGAGAGGCACAGATTGCTTTGTCCCAGCCAGCACCTGAGTGACACGTAGAAAGCCCCGCCTCTGTCTCAAGGTGGGACCAGCCCTGTGATGCGGTTTGTGCTTTGGAGCTCCCTGGGGCTTGTCTCCAGCTGAGCCCCCAGCCTTGCTAAGCTTCTTCCCTGCCCTTTCCTGCTGTTCCCCTTCCCCTTTTCCCTGGAGCACTGCCCCAATTAATCATGTGCCCGAGAATTCCCATCAGAGGTTCTGCCACTAGGAAAACCAATCTGAGACATAAGCAACTTGCAGGTCCCGACAGGGTGTGATTTTTTTTTCTTTTAAATAGAGACAGGGTCTCTCTCTGATGCCCAGGCCGCAGTGCAGTGACTCACCACAGCCTTGAACTTCTGAGCTCAAGTGATCCTCCTGCCTCAGCCTCCCTAGTAGCTGAGACTACATACAGGTGCATGCCCCCATGCCTGGCTAATTTTTTAATTTCATGTAGACATGGGGGTCTTGCTATGATGCCCAGGCTGGTCTTAAATACCTGGCCTCAAGCAATCCTCCCACCTCAGCCTCCCAAAGTGCTAGGATTACAAGTGAGCATGCCCAATATTTGCTGTTTTGCTGTGGGGTCTCATAACCAGTGCTTAACACCCAGTGAGACATGGGTCTTATTATTGTGCCATTTAAATATGAGGAAACTGATGCTGAGCCTTGATGGGGAAATCAGAACTCGAACTCAGGTGCCTCTGATGCTATCTCAGGACCTGGCCACCAGCTGAGAGGGAGAATAGAACATGGGAGATGGTGGGAGCCTCATCCTTAGAGAACATTGCAGGCAGGACTTGAGGGAGCACTGGGTGCCCCGCCTCACGTGGCCCACCTGGGCTCTCTCTACAGCCAGCCCTCCTCCATCAAACCCCAGCCACGGACCTGGACAAGTTCATCAGTCAATTTCTCCAGCCCGACCGCCAGTTCCTGGCTCAGGTGAATAAGGCCGTTGACACCATCTGCTCATTCCTGAGAGAAAACTGCTTCCGCGATTCTGCCATCAAAGTGATCAAGGTGGTCAAGGTGAGTCTCCAGAGAGCTGCAGGCAAGAAGCCCCTCCTGTGGCCCTTGTTACACCCGGCACAAGGCCAGGCATAGAGAAAGAGCCGGAAAGTGACCATAGGTGGGTAGAAGAGAGAAGGCCAGAGGTGTACCACAAGTCTCTTTTGGTTGCTTGTGACACCCACTCAAAAGAGGCCACAAAGGAATGTATTGACTGATGTCACTAGAAAGCCATGGAGGAGATCTGCTTTCAGGTACAGCTAGATCCAGGAGTCCACGCAGGGTCATCAGGACTCAGTTTTTCTCTCCAGTTCTTGGTCTGCTTCTTATGTCTTGGACAGCCCATTACCTTGTGGGTCCTTGGCACTTCTAAGTTGCCAAAAAGGGGAATTTTTTTCTCTCAAAATTCAAATTAAAAATTGTTGGAATTAAGTCTCACTGGCCTGGCTTGGGTAACCTACCTACCCCCAAACCAATCACTGGGGCTAGGGAAGCATCAAGCTCTGACTGGCCAACCCTGGGTCACATGGTACAGCGGGCCCCACCTAGACCCCATGGGCTGAGTGTGGGGAGGGGTGGTCCCAGAAGAAAACTAGGATGTCAATCTCAGGTGGAAAGGGGTGTTCAAAACATCACATTTTCCTCTGTACTAGACACAGCCTCATTCACAGTTGGAGAGACACAGTGAGACCCGGGTCAGCTCTGGAAAGGGTGTTAGTCCTGTGTGACCCCAGGCAAATATTTTCCCCTCTCTGATCCTCACCTTCCTCATCCATAACACTTGAGGAGGGTGACTTAGCTCATTGGTTCTCAACCCTGGCTTTACTAGCTCCACCCTGGAATCAGAGTTTTTTAAAAAATATACTGATACCCAAGCCCATCACAGGCAAAATTAAGTCACAGTCTCAGGGAATAGGAGCCAGCCATCGGTCACTTATAAAAGTTCGCCAGGTGCAGCAGACTTGAGGGCCACAGGCCTAAAAAAAAAACAAAAACAAAAAATCTTTCAAAACACAATGGAATGATAAAGTTTGCATTTGTTGGAGGGTTTAAACTTGCACATTTCTTTTTCTTACAAACATGCCATATTAAAGATGGAAGACAGAGAGGTTAGGTGAGTTGCCTAAGGTCACACAGCATGTTTGCTAACTCGGAATCCTGAGCCCACAGGCAGGAGGATGCCAAACTGTACTTCAAAGGTTAAACCACCTGCCATGTCCTCCCCAGGGCGGCTCTTCAGCCAAAGGCACAGCTCTGCGAGGCCGCTCAGATGCCGACCTGGTGGTGTTCCTAAGCTGCTTTGGCCAGTTCACTGAGCAGGGGAACAGGCGGGCCGAGATCATCTCCGAGATCCGAGCACAACTGGAGGAATGTCAGCAGAAGCGGCAGTTCGAGGTCAAGTTTGAGGTCTCCAAATGGGAGAATCCCCGTGTGCTGAGCTTCTCACTGACATCCAAGACGATGCTGGACCATAGTGTGGACTTTGATGTGCTACCAGCCTTTGATGCCCTAGGTGAGGAACCCAGGCACAGGCCTGAGAAGAGGGGAAGAACAGAGGCAGGGCTGACATGGACAGTTGTAGAGGTTGCACAGTGTACAACCAGGCCACATCTGTGCACGTTGCAAGCATGTATATGTGGATGTTCATCACAACTCTCCTGCAAAGTGTCTGGAGAAAAGGGTGCCTTTTTCTTTCTTTTTTTTTCTTTTTTCAGGAGACAGGGTCTCACACTGTCACCCAGGCTGGAGTGCAGAGGTGCGATCATGGCTCCTAGGCTCAAGCGATCCTCCCGCCTTAGCCTCCTCCTGCCTTAGCCTCCCGAGTATCTGGGACTGCAGGTACACAACACCACACCTGGCTAATCTTATTATTTTTTTTTGTAGAGACTGAAGTCTCACTATGTTGCCCAGGCTGGTCACAAACTCTTGGCCTCAAGAAATCCTCCCATGTCAGCCTCCCCAAAAGCTGTGACTACAACCACCACACCCAGCTATTTGTTTTTTTTTTTTTGGTAAAGACTTTATGTTGCTCAGGCTGGTTTCAAACTCCTGGTCTCAAGCAATAAGGGTGTCTTTTTCTAATTCACACAATGATGCTATAGGGGCTAATAGTGGCCCGGAGCTGGGTTCTATCTCAGCAAACCCACCCCCATACTGGACAGGCCTGAGCAAGGGGTTTCCACACCCTGAGCCCTAGTGTCTTTATCTGACAGTGAAGACACTGAAGTGTCTCAGCACATCCCCAGCCCTGAACATTTGCCACGTCCCACCTGCTGCGGACCCGTTCATTTAGTGCCTCAATATGTGCACCTATTCTGAGTCCAGTGCTTGCCCAGGATCCAAGGACAAAGCTCTGAGCAAAAGTAACACAACTCTCTTCATAGTTCTTCAGGGCTGAGTTTGGATAGGAGTTTTCAGAGTGAAAAAGTCCCCTGTGTCTCAATGTATCTGGTTCCTGAGTTGTGGAGAACAAGTTGCAAGGGGAAATTCATGCAGAATTTTTTTCTTTTCTTTTTTTTCTTTTGGAGACAGAGTCTTGCTCTGTGGACCAGGCAGGAATGCAGTGGCACAGTCACAGCTTACCACAGCCTCGAACTCCTGGGTCCAGGTGATCCTTCTGTCTCAGCCTCCTAAGTAGCTGGAACTATTGGCACACACCACCACACCCAGCTAATGTTTTTTAGTTTTATTTTTAGAGACGGGAGTCTCACTATGTTGCCCAGTGGTCTCAAACTCCTGGGCTCAAACTATTGCCATCCTCCCAAAATGCTGGTGCTGGAATTACAGGTGTGAGCCACCAGGCTTGGCTCAGAAATGTATTTAAACTATTCAGTTTCTCTGTTTCAAAGAGCAAGAGTTTGAATATTAAGGAATGCCCTTAAGCACAACGAAACCAGAATGGTGGCATCAACTCCTTGCCAAGCAAGGTTCTGTTACCTGCAGGGGGCTTTAATATTGAGGCTTGCCCTCTCTCTGGTAGAGAGAAATGAGCAAATATTAGAGAGGCATTAAAGACACATTAGCTCCCAGGTAAGACTTTCTCCCTGATGGTTAAGCAGGTGGGTTGGAAGGAGGCAGAAAAGGGAATGTAATTCTCACCACAGATTCAGTGCCAGCCATGTCACATCTGTGACCCACCTAAAAACACCCTGTGAACTCCCAGTGGGTCCCAGACCACCCTCGGGGAAACACTCCAAGAGGTAATCCCAGAAGTCCTGTCTACATTGGCCCCGCTGGGATGCTGTGGAAGATGGAGTGAGCGTAACCTTCTCCCCCTAGGCCAGCTGGTCCCCGGCTCCAGACCCAGCTCTCGAGTCTACGCTGACCTCATCCACAGCTACAGCAACGCGGGCGAGTACTCCACCTGTTTCACAGAGCTGCAGCGGGACTTCATTATCTCCCGCCCTACCAAGCTCAAGAGTCTTATCCGGCTGGTGAAACACTGGTACCGGCAGGTTCGCATGGGGGACGAACTCTCACCCCGGCCCTGGTCTCTGCCTCAAGTGCAGACCCCTGGAAGGTGGCAGGGCCCAGGCCTGGCCAGGACCCTGAATGGGTGGAGCAGAAAGAGGGTCCTATCCTAACTGTGGGACCTTAGTTTTGTCATCCAGCGTGATAATAGCTCTGCCCCAGGATTTGATGGGATGATGCCTAGCAAGGCATCTGACACATGTAGATGCTCAATAAAAGCATAGGGCTTGGTTTGCCAACTTCAGAAGGATTCTGCCTGTACCTCATTGTTTCCATTATGGGCCAACACATCTTCTTTCTCCTCCTCTCCAGTGCAACAAGATGCCCAAGGGGAGAGGCTCCCTGCCCCCGCAGCATGGGCTGGAACTCCTGACAGTCTACGCCTGGGAGCAGGGTGGACAGGACTCCCAGTTCAACATGGCTGAGGGCTTCCGCACAGTCCTGGAGCTGGTCACCCAGTACCGCCAGCTCTGCATCTACTGGACCATCTACTACAACACTGAGGACAAGATTGTCCAAGACTTCCTGAAACTGCAGCTTCAGAAGCCCAGGTGCAGGTCCACCCCCAGGGTCCCAGGATCTCAGATCCTGGGTCACTCACTCTCCATACCTCCTCCATCCCAGAGCAGGGACAGGAAGACCCTCTTCCTGGAACTGAGTTCCTCTCTAAACGCAACTGAGAGATGAGCAGTCCCTTTCCTGGTCACCTGTGAAAAGGGTTGCCGTAAAATGCAAGACTCCAAGTCAAATTCAAGTTTCAGATAGACAGTGATAACTTCTTAGCACAAGTATGTCCCATGCAATATTTGAGACATAATTTTGCTTTAAAAGTGTATTCATGGTTTATTTGAAACTGAAATGTAACTGGGCATCCTTTATTTTCATGTGTTAAATCTGGCCACCCTACCTGTGAACTCACAAAGTCCCATAAGCGTGTCTCATTCTTTGAGATTTTCCTTCCCCTGAAATGGGTACAGAGACAACAGAGATGCTTTTGCCAACTCAGGCATCTCAGTAGGTACCAGCTACTTAGGATTATGTGTTAGAAAAGGTTCTAAGGTTGTGATTTGGCTCACATGAAGAGTAGTGTAACCAGTTAGTGGTGTCTATGGGCTGAGCATCCATAAGTCAAAACTTCAAAATCCAAAAAGGTCCAAAATGTGGAACTTTTTGAACACCAACAAGATGCTCAAAGTTGTGCTCTAAGGTAGCTCATTGAGGGAGCACTTCAGATTTTTGGATTAGGGATGCTCAACCAATAAATAACACAAATAATCCTAAATCAAAATTAAAGCCTCAAAATCCCAAACACTTCTAGTCCCCAGTATTTCAGAGAAGGAATGTTGAATCTGTACCATGCATGCAGGAAGGGAAGGTGGTGGAACTAAGCTGTGATTGATTAACATGCCTACTTTACCTGAGGATGGGTAAGCAGCAGCTCTCTGCTTGATTAGTAATGTCTGTCTGAATGCAGAATGGAAAAGTGACTTGTGTGTAGCTTGTTTTCTATACCTGCTCTGTAGCATGTGGCTGGAGGACTGAATGGTCTCTGAGACCAGCCTCTGGCCCCTACAGAGGATTAGGTGAAGAAGGAAAATAATCCCACCAATGTCACGGGTGGACAACTAGATGTTGTCAGGAATTAGACTGACCCTCGTGGTGGAATTGCAGGCCCATCATCCTGGATCCAGCAGACCCGACAGGCAACTTGGGCCACAATGCCCGCTGGGACCTGCTGGCCAGGGAAGCTGCAGCCTGCATGTCTTCCCTGTGCTGCACGGGCAAAGATGGCACCCCTGTCCAGCCATGGCCAGTAAAGGTGAGGGAGCTGTGATGTGAAAGGGAGCACTCTTTGACAGGTGAGGGGAGGGGTAGCATGGCTGGGCGAGGGAAATGACTCCCTTTCAAGGGGCAGGGGCTAGTCATAGCCCCAGGCATGCCCCTGTGCTTCCATTTTCTGTCTGGTCATGTGGTCTCAGCTTCTGCAGGAAGGACTGAATAACCAATGTCCTCCATAATACTCCCCAGGTTGCTGTGTGAGTCCAGACAATCAGTTGTCATACTGGATGGACAGAAGATAAACATCAACCCGCGGCATGAGGAGGCTCAAGGTCCCCAAGATGAGCCTGTGTGTGTGTGTGTGTGTGTGTGTTCATGAACCTTCTCCCCCAGCTTACACACCCTCCTACCTCCCGTGGCCTGCACACTGGGGTGTAGACTCCATGGTATGGCACCAACCTGCGTTTGCATCTTCTCTATCACCCCGTGATTCTATTCTTGTACCACGTTGCTGTATCCCATGCTGCGTCCCACCCCTGCTGAATGCCCTCCTCCTCCCTGACTTCTCTCTGCCCATCCAAATTAGTCCCCATCCTTCCTCCTGCTGCAGCCCATCCCTGCCTCCCAGTGGTGTCTCCTTCTTCCCAAATCCAAGCACTTTTACAGGGATGGCAAATAATTTCCATCTCAGTTGTCAGCCACAATCAATTGGTGCTGGCTGCCTGGAGCATTACGTTCTAAAGAATTTTAAGCTGGGCTCGGTGACTCAGCCTGTAATCCTGCGCTTTGGGAGACTGAGGTGAGTGGATTGCCTGAGCCCACGGGTTTGAGACCCACCAGGACAACTTGGCGAGACCGCATCTCTACAATAAATCAAAAAATTAGCCAGGTGTGGTAGCGCACACCTGTAGTTCCAGCTACTTGGAAGGCTGAAGCGGAAGGATCACCGGAGCCCAGCAGGTCGAGGCTGCAGTGGCCGGGAGCAGCCACTACACTCCAGTCTGGGCTACAGAGTGAGACTCCAACTCAAAAAAAAAAAAGAATTTTAAACACTTAGACTGGGCACAGTGACTCAAGCCTGTGATCCCAGCAATTTGGGAGGCCAAGGCGAGAGGATTTCCTGGGCCCGAGGGTTTGAGATCAGCCTGGGCAACTTGGTGAGACCTCATCTCTACAATATTTTTTAAAAAATAGAGCTGGGCTTGGTGGCTCAGCCTGTAATCTCAGCGTTTTGGGAGGCTGAGGTGAGTGGATTGCCTGAGCCGGCGGGTTCGAGACCCACCTGCGCAACTTGGCGAGACCTCATCTCTACAATAAATCAAAAATTAGCCAGGCGTGGTGGTGCGCGCCTGTAGTTCCAGCTACTTGGAAGGCTGAGGCGGAAGGATCGCCGGAGCCCAGCAGGTCGAGGCTGCGGTGACCGGGAGCAGCCACTGCACTCCAGTCTGGGCAACTGAGTGAGACTCCAACTAAAAAAAAAAAAAAAAAATTGCCGGGTGTGGTAGCGCACACCTGTAGTTCCAACTACTTAGAAGGCTAAGGGGGGAAGGATTGCCCAAGCCCAGAAAGTTGATGCTAGGGTGGCCGTGAGCATGCCACTGCCCTCTAGCCTGGGCAACAGAGTGAGACTCTGACTCAAAAACAAACAAACAAAAAAATGAATGGACACTTAGCTGAAAAGAGTGACCTAATTAACTAGTGATGTCTGCCATGGATGCAGGAGGGGAAAGAAGCAGGACAAATCCCATGATTGATTAGCAATGTCTGACCCAGATGCAGAAACAGAAGGTGCTCACAGGTCTACAATGTGTGTTTGGGCTATTGAGAAGTTCTCCGAGTTCAGTTGCTCACAGGGGAGCAACCCAGATCGGCTTGCTCACCATCCTCAACACACAGACTCTGCCCCCTCCCAAAACAGCTCCAGAATTAGGGTAACTGGGAGATGGTGGGAACCAGGGCAGCTTAGGTGTGTGGGAGTGAAGAGTGATTTCACCTGAACCAGGCATGGAGGACGTCTTACTGATCCGAGCAGGGATGAATTTTATTTTAGTCCATCAGTCTTTTGAGGGTGGCCACGCTGGTATTAGGATATTGGCTTCACTGTAAACTTTGGGGCTTCCTGATCTAGCCACATCCTTGGTTAGAAACACTTGACCTCAGAAAGATGTCATCTCTCCCTGAGTTGATTTACATATTTAATGATTATCCTAAAAATACCCGCAAGGTATTTTTCAGCAGAACCAGATAAGTTGATTCTAAAGTTCTTATGGAAAAATACATGTAAAGAATAGCTAGGAAAACAGAAAGAGAAGAGTTCTGAGGAGGGACTGGGCCTAGTCAAAGGTAAAACACCCTCTAAAACCTCTAGTGTTTAGACAGCTGGTGGTGGCACATAAGTTAGTAGACTGGTGAAATTGGGTAGTTAGCACCATGATTCTGGGAAAAAGAATGACAAAAAACTCTCTGTGAGCAACCAGCAATTGGAAGTTCAGGGAGAGACAGAAGGCCTCCTCAGTAGCCTCTAAAGAGGCTCACATCTCCTGTAGTCAGCAGACAGAGGACGTGAAGACCACGTCCAGAACAGAATCCTAAGAAATGCAGGCTCCAAACAGGGTGGTGGTGAGTGTGTGTTTTATTTTTTAAAAAATTTGTATTGAGATATAATACACATACCATAAATCTTGCCCTCTTAAAGTATACGATTCAGTGTCATGAGTATATTCATAAGGTTTATATATCGTACATCCACAAGACTTGCATTCAGCATGTCCATAAGGTGAGCCATGTCACAGATGCATTCATCATGCTAATTCCAGGACATTTCCATCACTCCAAAAGGAAACCAAAACCCATGAGCAGTCACTCCCTATTCCTCCAACCCATTCCCCTCCTAGTCCCTGGAAACCACTAATCTGCTGTGTCTAGTACCTAATGCAAACATTTTCTATAAATGGCATCATGTGATGTGTCACCTTTTGTGTCTGGCTTATTTTACTTCACGTTTTCAAGGTTCATTCACTTTCTGACTTGTGTCAGTGCTGCATTCCTTCTTCTTGCTAAATAGTATTCCAGTGCATGGATAGACCATATTTATCTATTCATCCTTTCAGCCTATTATGAATAATGCTGCCATGAACACCCATGCACGAGATTTTGGGTGGACAGATAATTTAATTTATCTTAGGTATGTGAGGGAGGACCCCCCCAAAAGCAGAATTATCTTTTGGAAGATGGGCTCCTTATAGTACAGGTTTCCCCCATTAGTTAAGTGTTCTAGGAACCCATCGGTTTTAATCTGGAAGTTTTGAGAGGACTGTGTCACGATTTGCAGAAAAAACGTCCAAAATGGTGACAATTGACTTTTCCACCATGACAGTGCCTCTGCCCACACTGTAGTGAGTATTCAGCAGTTTGGGATCAAAATTGGCCTGATCCCCATGTCCCACCTGCCCCATTCACCCTATCTTATCCTGAGTGACTTTGTTTCCCTGGATGAAAACAGTCCTCAAGTAGAAATGATTTGCTCATGTGGAAGAGGTGAAACAAAACATGGCAGAAGCACTTAAAGGCATCAAAATTGAGGAGTTCAAAAGCTGTTTTGAGCAGTGGTTTTTTGGGGGTATCTCGATAGGCCCCTAGCAACAAATGGAGAGTACTTTGAAGGTGACTGAAGTGTAAACGTGTGAGAATAAATACACAATTTTTTATACATAAATATTTTTGGGTCCCTTCTCACATACAGACTATCCCCAATTTACAATGGTTTGACTTAAGAAATTTCAGCTTCATTGTGGGTTTATCAGGAGATAACCCCGTTGTAAGCTGAGGAGCATCTGTATGCTTTACTAGGCAGAGTTCTCCAGAAGAACAGAACCATTAGGATAAATAGAGATACAGAGACAGAGAGAGAGAGAGATGTATCGGGAGGGATTGGCTCACGAGATTACAGAGGCTGAGAAGTCCCATGCTCTGCCGTGTGCAAGCTGGAGACCCAGGGAAGCTCGTGGTGTGGTTCCGGTCCAAGCCGGAAAATCTGAGAACCATGCCTCCAGGTTCTCACTGGGAAAAGGAGCTTCAAGATTCCTGCCCAGTCTGTCTGCCTCTCAGTTTGGAAAAAAAAAGTTGGATAAGGACAGGAAAGGTCTTTAATGGGCAGGGCCCTCAGTCAAGATTCTGCAGAGCAACGGAACCAATAGGATGTATATATATTCATTTGTAATGGTTTAGGTTAAGAAATTGATTCGTGATTGTGGAATAGACTGGCAAGTTGGAGACTCAGGGAAGAGTTGCTGTTGCAGCCCAAGGTCAGTGACAGTCTACTGGCCGAGTCCCCTCTTCCTCCAGGGAAGGTCAGTCTTTTTTCTACTTAGGCCTTCAACTGACTGATTGGGGCCCACCACATGTTGGATGGTACTTGGCTTTACTCAAAGTCTACCAGTTTTATTTAAACGTCCATCTCACTTCAAAACACTTTCACAGAAAGATCACACACAAAATGTTTGACCAGATATCTGGGCCCTGCAGCTCAGCCAAGTAGACATATAGAATTAATCATCCTAGCAGAGCGGGGCCTGTTCCCCCACACGTCTTAGGGATTTTTGCCTTCTGTATGAAGGATAGTTCCCGGGCCAAGGCCACTGGCTGGGAGGCCTCTGTGAGTTCCACTCTGGGTGCAGGAGTTGCTTGTCTGTCTCCCTTCCAGCACATGCACTCTGGGGCCTGTTTTGTGCCCTGGCTGGGTCAGTGGAGTGCCTCAGGAGGCCTTGCAGCTTGTCACATGCATGCTGAGAAACCAGGCACACAGAGTTCCTGCCCACTGATCACAGTGTTTACCCAGATCTGTGTTTACCCAGAGGCAGATAGAAACTTGACACCCGCTGGATCCCTGCTTTGCTGTGTGTCCTAGGCAAGTTGCTTCCTTCTCTTGGCCAGTTTCTCCTCTCTGCTGCTCTCCCTTGAGTCCGAGTTCCCTGGCCACAGAGAACAGGAAGAAAGGGTCCAGCAACTCAAAAGATGACCTCTACCCCTTGAACTCTGTAAAATTTTATTTATTAGCACTTACATGGCATTTGTCGTGTGCAGCACCCTGTTCTAAGCACTTTGCAGGTATCACTTAACCCTCACATTAACCCTAGGAGAGAGCTACCGCTTTATCCCCAGTCTGTAGATGAGGAAATGGAGGCACCAAGAGGACAAGTGATGTGCTCAAGGGCAGACGTCTAGCATATATGGAGCCCTCCAATGGGGCTCTAAGTCTGCATAATTAACCTGGAGGGATTTCTGGAAACCACTGAAAGGCTGCAGGGATGGGGCAGAGCCTTCTGTGCATGAGTTTTGGTTTCTTGCTTATCCAGAGCAGGAGGTTGACAACCACATCTGCAGGATAGTCCTCGGCTTGAGTTTTGTTTTTCCTGCTCCGGGTGCAGGATTGGGTGCAGGATTGGGTAATCACACACGAGGCGAGGACAAAGCTTCTGACCTGGAATCCTTGTTTCTGTGCTCTGGACACCTGAGGTGGTAACCACTCTGTGGGGACAGGGCAGAGACTTCCGGACTTGAGTTTCCATTTTCAGCCTTTGGGCAGCAGCAGGAGGTCCTCTGCCTCACACTCAGCCATCAGCCCTCTCCCTGAGCCAGTTGGGAGCAATGGAACCCTGGGGGTCTCGGCTGTACTTAGTGCCGGCTCAGAAGCTAGGTAAATATATCCAGGACAAGCTGAAGCCCTGTGAAGACTGCCAGAAACAGATCGACGAGACTGTGAACACCATCTGTGACATCCTGGAGGAACCCAAGAAATTCCCCAATGTGCAGGGAGTGGCCAAAGTAAGTCCAAGACTGGGGTCAGGGCTCTGGGACCAGAAGATTCCAGGCCACGAAAAGACTGTGCGACCTGGGATCCATGCTTGGGGTAGAATGTGGTGTAGGGGCACAGGCTCTGGAGGAGACTCTTCTCCTGATTTGTTGTGTGTCCCTGGGGAGACTGTTTAACTTCTCTGTGCCTCAGTCTCTGGATCTGTAAAATGGGAAGAGGCATAGTGCCCATTTCAGAGTATTGTAAGGCTTGAGTAGATAATGTTCTTGGCTCAGGGCCGGGCCTAGGGTTAGTGCTCAATGAATTAGCTGTGATTATGATTCTCCATGGGGTGCTGTGTAAAACTCATGGATTCTTTGACTCAGTCCTAAAATGAATTTTAGAGTGGCCAGCAAAGTTTTTAAACCAAAGTTTATCACACAAAGAAGAGGAGAAAGAAAGAGACACATGCTAGAGCTGGCATGGGTGACAGAAGACTGAGTGTTTTGCTTTTGCAAAATGTTTGATATACCCATTTAGTGATTAATATGTTAATTAGTAGGCAGGGTATCTGCTTCCATCTCTGTGCCTCTGATGGGCGGAGTGGTAATCTTTTCCAGGGAGACTTGCCAGACTTTTCAATACAGAAGTTCATAAGCTAAAAGCTGCCCTTGGTGCTTTTAGTTGAGTAACCACATTTGCAGGGCAGTCCTCAGCTTGAGTTTTAGTTTCACTGCTCTGGGTGCAGGATTGGGCAAACATACACAGGGTGGAGCCAAGGCTTCCTAGCTTGAATCTTGGGTTTCCTGCTCTGGACACAGGAGATGATAACTGTGGGGGCGAGGTGAGGGGGGTAGAGGCTTCCGGACTTGAGTTTCCATTTCCCACCATTGGGCAGCAGAAGGAGTTCCTCTGCCTGGTGCTGGGCCATCAGCCATCTCCCCGGCAGCCAGCAGAGAGCAATGGAAAACAAGGGATCTCAACTGTCCTCAGAGCCACGCATTTCTGTGGCTTTTTTTGGATTCCTGAACCACCTTGATGGAGTTTCCTGTGGCAAGCTGAGGGGTGAGGTGTACTGGGAGTCCACATTGAATTATATCTGGTCAGCCTGCTGATAGGATGTCTGGACGCTTCCTAAAACCTGCCTCTAAGAAATGTATCTCTCTATGCCCAATCTATACTAGCTACCCTGCCTCAATTACTCGCCATTATTGTTTCTGTCCACCCCATAGTACTGAGGAGTAAACTGGGGCTGGAGGACCTTGTCAAACTACCCAGGGTTTTTCTGTGATTTCTCAACAGCAAAGGGGAATGGCTCTCATCAGTTAGAGATGTTTGTTGCTGTGAGAACAAGTTCTTGGACTGAGGCTGAAGCTTCTGGACCTTCAGGGAGGGAGGGAAGCTGGGAAGATGCCAGGACCCTGGGATTGGGTGGGGGGAGGCTGATTACTCTCCAACACTGCTGACATCCCCTTCTCTGTAGAGGCCTTTGCCTTTATATGTCCTCTAGCTCTGCAGTAAGGAAATCTAGATTTGTGATGCCCCTGGCCCTGGCCCAGGTGAGGAAAGAGACTCATGTTCAGTTATTTCTAGTATAGAGCTGGGATTTAAGCCCAGGCAATCTGCTTGAGGGTCTACATGCTTAACTACTGTCTCTCAATATTGCTAACATTCTTCCTCATGGAAATAAAACATATAAAAAGGTCCCCAGATTTAAGTGTACAGCTTGATGGGTTACCACAAACAATATACTTGTGTCACTCATACTCAGATCCAGAAACAGAACATTTCCAGCACCCCCCAAGATCTCTGGGCCCCCTATTCAATCAGCACCCCCAAACCCAGGCAGCCACTCTCCTGACTTCTATTAGTATAGATTACTTCTGCTTGTTTTTTTCTATATATGACTGTAGGGTGACCAGCCATCCCAGTTTGGCCAAGATTATGGTATCTCCCAGGATGGGAATTTCGTAAAATTGGTGTAAACCAGGATGCATATGTCTTCCTGCATTGATGGCATCGTACACAGTGTGTGCTTTAGTGTGGTTACTTTGACCCACAATGTTTAAGAAACGTTGTCGTTGCATGCAGTTTATTATTTTTGTGGCTATGCTACACTTTTATTTTTATTGATACATCATAATTGCATATGTGGATGTGGCACATGTGATAATTAGACACATGGATAAGCTGTGTAACAGTTAAATCAGAGTAATTAGGCTATCCATCACCTCAAACATTTATCACTTCTTTGTGTAGGGAACATTCCAGATTGTCTCCTGTAGCTATTTGAAAATACACAATAAACTGTTGTTAGTTGTGGTCACCCTACTGTGCTATCAAACACTAGAATTTATTCCTTCTATCTAACTGTATGTTTGCACCCATTAACCAACTTCTCTTCATCACTGCCCCTTTGCATCCTATGGCAAATATCATTCTGCTTCCTATCTCCAGCAGATCACCTTTTTAAACTTCCAGTTATAGGTGGGAACATGCAATATTTGTCTTTCTGGACCTGACATATCACTAAACATAATGACCTCTAGTTTCATCGAAGATGCTGCAAATAACAGAACTTCATTCTTTTGTGTGACTGAATCATATTCCATTGTGCATTTATACACATTTTCTTTACCCAGTCGTCCATTGAGGGGCATGTAGGTTGATTCCACATCTTGGCTCTTGTGAATAGTGCTACAGAACATATGGAGTACAGGTACCCTTTGATCTACTGATTTCCTTTCCTTTGGATAAATACCCAGTAGTGGGATTTTTGGATCCATACTGTTTTCCATGATGGCTGTTCTAATTTGCATTCCCACCAACAATGTGTAAGAGTTCCTTTTTCTCCAAATCCTTGCCAACTTTTGTTATGTTTTGACTATTTGATAATAGCTATTCTAACTGGGGTGAGATGATCTCTCATTTCTGGCTTTGATTTGTTTTCCTGATGAATAGTGATATTGAGCATTCTTTCTCCAATCTCTTGGCCATTTGTATGTCTTCTTTTGTGAAATGTCTATTCAGATCCTTTGCCCACTTTTTAATAGGATTGTTTGTTGGTGGTTTTTCTTTTTTCTCTTTTCTGAATCATAGTCTCACTCTGTCACCCAGACTGGAGTACAGTGACACACTCACGGCCACCCCAGCATCGACCTGAGACCTCTGGAGATCCTTCTGTCTCAACCTTTCAAGTAGCCAGAACTACAGGCACACACTACCATGCCCGTCTAATTTTTTTTTTAATTGTAGAGACAAGGTCTTGCCAAGCTGTCAGGGCGGTCTTGAACCTGTGGGCTCAGGCAAACCACTTGCCTCAGCCTCCTAAAGTGCTGGGATTATAGGCTGAGCCATCGAGCCTGGCCTACTGGTGGTTTTGCAACTGTTGAATTGTTTGAGTTTCTTGTATATTTCTGGGTATTAATCCCTTGTTGAAAGACTAGTTTGCAAATATTTTTTCCCATTCTACAACTTGTCTCTTCACTCTTGATGTGCAGAAGCTTTTTAGTTTTTATAATCCCAATCATCTATTTTTTATTTTGTTGCCTGTACTTTTGACATCTTAGCCATAAAAATCTTTGCCTAGGCCAATGTCCTTCTTCTATTAGGTCTAATATGTAAGTCTTTAATACATTTTGAGTTCATTCTATATATGGTGAGAGGTAGAAGCTTAGTTTCATTCTTTTGCATATGAATATCCAGTATTCCCAAAACTATTGAAGAGGGTGTCCTTTCTGCAATGTGTTCTTGGTGTCTTTACCAAAAATCAGTAGGCTGTAAATATGTGTATTTATTTCTGGATTCTTGGATTCTCTATTCTGTTTCATTGATTATTGTATCTGTTTTTATACCAATCTCATGGTTTTTGGTTACTAAAACATTTATTGATTTACATATATTGAACCATCCTTGCATCCCTGGAATAAATCCCACTTAAGGACTTCTGGCAAGATGGCGACGAGGCAGCCTGGTCTATGAAACCCTCTGCAAAGGAGAATGCAGAGGGTCTCTGGCTCTCTCCCTGGGGGCTGTGGATTCCAATGTCTGGACAGCCACTGCAGCTGCAGACACAGCAGCTGCCAGCATCGCCACGGCCTCCATGACGGCCATAGCACATCGTGCCACCCGTGCCTGAGGCGAGCCACGACTTCAGTCCTTGAAGCCCCAGCAGGCAAGATCTGCTGGGATCGCTGCCACCTCTGTTGCCACCGTGACGTCCTGCCAGCCGTGGGTCTCCTCCAGGTGCCCTGAGGCAAGCTCCCATCTCAGCCTCTGCCCGACTCCTGTCTGGCTCCACCTGCTCTGGGGTGACCAGCTGAGGTAGCACCACCTGCTGGCGATTCAAGGTAACAACACCAAAACGGGGAAAAGCTTGAAAAACAGACACAGGCCAGATTTGAATGGCGAACTAACGGTGATCTGAACTGTCCTTCACAGCAGGCCAGGGGCAACTGATCCTAACTGTGAACTAATTTACCAGCTAGAGAAGACAGCTAGAAATCAGAGTTAAAAGGACATTGGACTTAAACTAAAAGTCTCAGAGTGTGCTCGATTGGTTCTGTTAGTTTAATGACTTGATTCTATTCCTACTGTTTTGTTCCTTTTTTTTTCTTTTCCTCTTCCTTTTCTTCTGTTTTCTCCTCTCTGTAAACCATATCTTTGTATAAAGGAACAGCACACCAATAAGGTGGTTGGTTAGCTTGTATGTTAGCATCATTGTGTGTTTTGTTTTTTTTTTGTATGGGAGTTGGTTAGTCTGTTGCTGAGGTCCATTGTTTTTATCTGTTTCAGTTTAGGTCTCTCTCTCCATTTGTTGGTACACTCGTCTGTTTTCCCCCCCTTACTCCTCTCTCTCTCCAGCCCCTCATCCCCCTACTGTCTGCTCCATTCTCTTCCCTCTGCTAACCACATTTTATTTCAGGGAGTAAACCTACAGCCCCACTGCATGGACAGATTCCAAGGCAGTGGGAAGTGGGTTTCAGATTATCCATACACCTGTCGGCGAATACCAGGACCTGCAGATAGACTTTTAATCACAGCTCCCCCCCAAGTAAATCTTAAAACTGCAAAAAGGACCACCCCCAACCCACAGTGCAACTTCAGAATTGAACAAAGTAAGAGGACATACATAAAGAATAGGAGATTGAACAAACAGAAGTAAAAAAAATCCCTCTAGCCCTGAATAAAAGAATTAAAGAAGATGGTGATGTGGAGGGAAAGAAAAAGTAGGGAGGGGGGAAAATGGTACAAATGAAGAAAAACCAAAAGAAGAATATAGGTCTCACACAGACCCCTAGGACATCAGACACTGAGAAAACAGATTCCAGAACACAAACAATGAAGAGCCCCCAGAATGACTGGTCACATGCAACAAACCCAGACATCAAGACATTAATAGAGAGAATTTTAAAAATTGAGGAGAGACAAGAGGAAGGAGCAGATGTCAGAAATAACAGCAGTAAAGAATACTGTGATGGAAATAAATAACAAACTAATAAATATGGAAAGCAGAATTAGCAAAGCAGAAGAAAGAATCTCAGAGCTCAAAGACCAAAACACAGAGCTAACCCAAACTGTCAAAAGCATAGAAAAAACACTCGAAAAGACAGAACAAAACCTGCAAGAGATGAATGATCACTTCAAGAGACCAAACCTAAGAGTAATTGACCTTCCTGAGGCAGAGAGAGAACCAGAGGCCACCCTGGAACAAACACTTCATGAAATCATTCAAGAAAACTTCCCTCATCTCATCAAGGATGAAAAAATTCAAACACAAGAGATTCAGAGAACCTCTGCAAGACAACAAATGAGAAGACCAACTCCCAGACATATAATAATTCGCCTAAACAAAGTAGGCATAAAGAAAAAATCCTAAAGGCTGCAAGAGAAAAAGGTCAGACTATATACCAGGGAAGACTAATTAGAATAGCAGCAAATTTATCTACAGAAACCCTCCAGGCTGGGAGAGCTTTGAGCCCTATCTTCAAAGTTCTAAAAGATAAACAATTTCAACCAAGAATAACCTACCCAGCCAAGCTAAGCTTCATCAGTGAGGGAGAATTGAAATCTTTCCCAGATATCCAATCCCTAAGAATGTACACTGCCACAAGACCACCTCTACAAGAAACACTTAAGAAAGTATTGAACACAGAAGAAAAGGAAAAAAGAACAACGACGTTCTTCACAAGAGTACAGGCAAAAGATTAAGAACACATGATCCAACTCTAAAACCAAAAGAAAGACAACACACAAACAGGAAGAACAACTCTGTAAGAACATTATAATAGGGATCAACTCTCACATTTCAATAACTAGTTTGAATGCACCACTGAAAAGACATAGAACGGCAAAATCTATTGCCTCCAGGCAACAATCTATTGCCTCCAAGAGACTCACCTCACTAGAAAGGACACTCACAGACTCAAAGTAAGAGGATGGGAAACAAATTTTCAGGCGAATGAAACACAAAAGAAAGGCAGAGTCACGATATTAATCTCAGACAAAATACCCTTTAAGCTATCAAAAATTTAAAAAGATACAGAAGGCCACTACATAATGATAAAAGTTTCAATCTATCAACAAGAAATATCCATCCTAAACGTATATGCACCAAACATAGGAGCACCAACTTTCATAAAGCAGCTCCTAGGTAAACTAAAAAAAAGATATTGACTCCAATACAATCATAGCTAGGGACTTTAATACACCACTCACAACCCTAGACCGATCATCAGGACAAAAAATCAGCAACGAGATCTGAAACCTCAATGTGACTCTTGATCAAATGGACTTCATTGATACCTACACAAGCTTCCATCCAAAGACCACAGAATAAACATTCTACTCATCATCACATGGAATGTACTCTAAGATTGACCACATACTTGGCCATAAATCAAGCATAAGCAAATTTAAAAGGACTGATATTTTACCATGCACCTTCTCAGACCACAGTGGAATAAAAATAAACATTAACACCAACAAGGTCCCCCCAAAACCCACAAAGACATGGACACTAAACAGCATGATGCTAAACAACTCCTGGGCCAACAATGAAATCAAAATAGAGATCAAAAGATACCTGGAAACAAATGAAAATGAAAAAACATCTCACCAAAATCTCTGGGACGCCATGAAAGCTGTAGTAAGAGGGGAATTTATATCCCTACAAACACACATGAAGAAAATGGAAGGAACACAAATTAACAACCTAACATGCCACCTAAGAAAGCTGGAAAAGCAAGATCACAAAAACCCTAATTTCAGCAGAAGAATCCAGATCACCAAAATAAAAGCCCAAATCCAGGACATAGAAGAAAAAAGATAACACAAAATATCAATGAAACAAAAAGCTGGTTCTTTGAAAAGATAAACAAAATCGATGGTCCCCTACCTAGACTGACTAAGAAAAAGAAAGAAAAAACCCAAATAAGCACAATCAGAAACACAAAAGATGAAGTCACATCTGACCCTGAAGAAATACAAAAGATAATTAGAGACTACTATGTACACTTGTATGGAAACAAACTGGAAAACCTCAAGGACATAGAGGACTTTCTTTCATCACACAACCTGCCTAGGTTGAAACAAGAAGAAATGGGGACCCTCAATAGACCAATAACAATCAAGGAATTTGACTGCCTAATAAGAAAACTACCTATAAATGAAAGCCCTGGACCAGATGGCTTTCCAGCAGAATTCTACAAGACATTTAAGGAGGAGCTGATTCCAATCCTACTGAGGTATTTCAGGTGATTGAGAAGGATGGAACTCTCCCCAAATCATTTTACGAAGCTAACATCACATTGATACCCAAGCCAGGTAAAGATCCAACAAAGAAAGAGAACTACAGGCCAATATCTTTGATGAACATAAATGCTAAAATTCTCAACAAGATCCTATAAAACCGGATTCAACAACACATCTCAAAAATCATCCCTCATGACCAAGTAGGCTTCATCGCTGGGATGCAAGGCTGGTTCAACATTCGTAAAACCATAAATGTAATTAAATACATCAACAGATGTCAAAACAAAAACCACATGATTATATCATTAGATGCAGAAAAAGCTTTTGATAAAATCCAGCACCCCTTCTTGATAAAAACCCTAGAACATCTAGGCATATGGGGAGCATACCTCAAAATAGTAAAAGCCATCTATGAGAAACCCACAGCCAGCATACTCCTAAATGGACAAAAATTGGAACCATTTCCCCTGAAAACTGGAACAAGACAAGGATGCCCGCTCTCACCCCTCCTGTTCAATATAGTATTGGAAGTCCTGGCTAGAGCAATCAGAGAAGAGAAGGCAATCAGGGGTATTCAAATAGGAAAAGAGGAAGTCAAGCTATCTCTCTTTGCAGATGACATGATCGTGTACCTTGAATACCCAAGAGAATCTGTCAAAAACCTCCTTACATGGATAAAGGACTTTGACAAAGTCTCAGGATATAAAATAAACGTGCAAAAGACAATCGCATTTCTTTACACCAATAATAAACAAACAGAAATCCAAATAAAAAGCACAATTCCATTCACACTAGCCACAAAAAAAAAATGAAATACCTTGGCATCTTCCTAACCAGAAATGTGAAAGACCTTTACAATGAAAACTACAAAACACTGCTCAAAGAAATCAAAGATGACACAAACAAGTGGAAAAATGTCCCATGCTCATGGATTGGAAGAATCAACATTGTGAAGATGTCCATCTTACCTAAGGCAGTCTACAGATTTAATGCAATACCCATCAAATTACCAGCAACATTTTTCTCAGACCTAGAAAAAACAACACAGGAATTCATATGGAGAAACACAAATGACCAAGAATAACCAGAACAATCCTCAGCAAAAAAACAAAGCAGGTGGTATCACATTACCAGACTTCACACTTTACTATAAAGCTACAATCATCAAAACAGCTTGGTATTGGTACAGGGACAGGCATATAGACCAATAGAATAGAATTGAGATTCCAGAAGCAGAACCTCAATTTCTCAACCAGCTTGTCTTTGACAAGGCCTCCACCACCTACCACTGGGGAGAGGAGAACCTATTCAGTAAATGGTGCTGGGAAAACTGACTGACCACATACAGAAGATTGAAACAGGACCCCTATCTATCCCCATACACAAAAATTAACTCCAAATGGATTAGAGACCTAAATGTAAAACCTCAAATCATAAGAACCTTAGAAAATGAAGGACATGCCCTCATGGAAATTGGAACTGGCATCCAATTCCTGAACAAAACTCGAAACCCACAGGCCATAAGAGATAAGATAGACAAGTGGGACCTCATTAAACTGACAAGTTTCTGCAAAGCCAAAGAAACCATCAAGAGAGGAGGGAGACAGCCTACAGACTGGGAAAAAGTATTTGCCAACTCCAGGTCTGACAAAGGCTTAACATCTTGGATCTACAAAGATCTCAAATGTGCGGAAAAGAAAAAAACAAACAACCCCATTATAAAATGGGCAAAAGATATTAACAGACACTTCTCAAAGGAAGACATCTGAGCAGCCAACAGACACATGAAAAAATGTTCAACCTCACTAATCATCAGGGAGATGCAAATCAAAACCACACTGAGATACCACCTAACTCCAGTCAGAATGGCAATTATCAATAACAAAAAATAACAGTTGCTGGAGAGTGTGTGGTGAAAAGGGAACACTTCTACACTGTTGGTGGGAGTGCAAACTAGTGCAACCTCTGTGAAAAACAGTATGGCGATTTGTAAAAGCTCTAAATATTATCCTCCCGTATGACCCCGCAATCCCCCTACTGGCAATATACCCTGAAGAACTCAAATCACTTTATAAAAAAGATACCTGCACACGTATATTTATCACAGCATTGTTCACGATAGCAAGAACCTGGAAGCAACCATGCTGTCCATCAAAAGAGGACTAGATTAAAAAAATGTGGTACATATACATGATGGAATACTACGCAGCCATAAAAAAGAACAATATCGTGAATTTTGCAGCAACCTGGATGGAACTAGAGTCTATAATACTGAGTGATCTCTCACAGAAACAAAGATCTGAGCATCACATGTTCTCACTCCTATAGTGGACCTTGAACATCCATTGTAATACTATAAGAAAATGACTGACAGTGGTGGGAAACTATGGGGGGGGAGGGAAATGGGATTAATGGTAGTAAATATCTAGGGATGGGGAGACACCTCTTATCAACAAGGGTGCCTGAACAAAGCATATTTGTATACCTAACCCTTAACTGTACCCCACAATATCATAATAAAAAATATTGATAAAAAAATAAATCCCACTTAATCATGTGGTATCATCAACTTTTTTATGTGTTGTTAGATTTAGTATGCTAGTATTTTGTTGGAGATTTTTGCATTTATGTTTATCAGGCATACTGGCTTGTAGTTTACTTTTTTGTTGTTTCCTTGCCTGTTTTTGGTGTCATGGTAATGCTGGCCTAATAAAATGAGTTAGGATGAGTTAGGCTCATCATTTTTTTGGTAATAGTTTGAGAAGAGTTAGTGCTGTTTCTTCTGTATAAGTTTGGTGAAATTCATCAGGAAAGCCATCTAGTCCAGGGATTTTCTTTGGTGGGGTACTTTTTATTACTGATTCACTCTTGCTACTCATTATTGGTTTGTTCAGGTTTCCTATTTCTTCCTAGTTCAATCTTAGTAGGTATTATATGTCAGGAATTTATCATTTACTCTAGATTTTCCAATTTGTTAGCATATAGTTGTTCATAATAGTCTCTAATGATCTTTTGTATTTCTGTGGTGTCAGTTGTAATGTCTCCTTTTTCACTCCTGATTTTATTTATTTGGGTTTTCTCTTTTTTTCTTCGTTAATCTACCTAGCAGTTTATTGGTTTTATTTTTTTCAAAACACTAAATTTTCATTTCAGTGATTCTTTGTATTTTTTAGTCGCAATTTTTTTTTTAAATAATTCTGCTTCTTATAATTGATCTCTTTCCACTAATTTTGGGTTTGGTTTGTTCTTGCTTTCTAGTTCCTTGAGGGACATCAATAGGTTGTTCATTTAAAATCTTTCTACTTTTTGATGTAGGCATTTACTACTTCTAATTTGCTGTATCCCTCTGGTTTTGGTGTGTTGTGTTTTTATTTTCATTTGTTTTGGAAACTTTTTATTTCCTTCTAACTCTCTTCGTTGAATGAGTGGTTGTTCAGGAACATGTTTTTAAATATCCATGTGTTTTTACAGTTTTCAATGTTTCTAATTTTATTCCATTGAGTTCTGAAAAGATACTTTATAAGATTTTGACTTTTAAAAATTTATTGAGATATGTTTTGTGGCCTAACAGGTCTATCTTAGAAAACAGTCTATGTGCTGATGAGAAGAATGTGTATTCCACAGCTATTGAAAGAAATATTCTGTAAATGTTTGTTAGGTCCATTTGGACTATGGATTCAGTGGAGAAATTTTAAAATTTCTTAAATGAAAATGAAACACAACATACCAAAACTTAAGGTATACAGCAAAACTTAAAGTAATAAATGTCTGCATCAAAAAAGTAGAAATATTTTAAACAACCTAATAATGTACCACAAAGTTCAATGTTTATTGATTTTCTATATAGATGGTCTGTAAGTAGGGTATCTAAATTCCCAACTATTATTGCATTGGGGGTCTTTCTCTCTCTTTAGCTCTAATAATATTTGCTTTATATATCCTAGTGCTCTGATATTAGGGGGAGATATATATATATATAGTTGTTATATCCTGTTGCTGAATTGATCCCTTTATCATTATAAAAATGATCTTCTTTGTGTCTTTTTATGTTTTTGGCTTAAAGACTATATTTTGTCTGATATGAGCATAGCACCTCCTGCACACCTTTTTGGTTTCTATTTGCATGGGATTGTTTTTTCCCATCATTTCACTTTCAGTCTATGTGTGTGTTTACAGGCAAAGTGAATTTCTTGTAGTCAGCATAGTCAGATCTTAGTTTTAATCCATTCAGCTAGTCTATACCTTTTAACTGGAGAATTTAATCCATTATTTAATTCAAGGTTGCTGTTGATAGGTGAGGATTTCTGTCATTATGTTTGTTTTCTGACTGTTTTGAATAGCTTTGTTCCTTTCTTCCTCTTTTACTGTTTGTAATTTGAAGGAGTTTTTGGTTTTGTTTTGTTATGTTTAGTGATTATGCTTAACTCCTTTCTCTTTCTGTGTATCTGCTCTACCAGTGAGCTTTATTAATGATAGATATCATCCTTTTGCTTCCAGATGGAATACTCTATTAAACCTTTCTTATAGGGCCAGTTTAGTGGTGATAAATTCCTTCAGTTTTTCTTGTCTCAGAAAGATTTTATTTCTTCTTCATTTTTGAAGGATAGCTCTACTAGATATAGGAGTAGTCTTGCCTGAAAGAGCACTATTTTTGTTTTTTTGATTTTTTTTTTTTCTTTCAGTTCTTTGAATATTTCTCTCTTGGCCTGCAAGGTCTCTGCTGAGAAATACACTGTTAATCTAATGAAGATTTCCTTATATGTGACTTAATGCTTTTCTCTTGCCATTTTCAGAATTCTCTGTCTTTGACTTTTGATAGTTTGACCATAATGTGCCTTGGAGAAGAACTGTGAGGGCTTAATCTATTTGAGAATCTTTGAGCATTTTGTATCTGGATGTCTATATCTCTTGCAAGACTTGGAAAATTTTCATCTATTATTTTATCACATACAGTTTCTATGTCTTTGCCAATCTCTTCTCTTTTGAAACTCCCAAAATTTAAATATGTGATTGCTTTATTAAGGCCTATATGTTGTATAGGCTTCATAGGATTTCTTCATTTATTTTTCTTTTTTTTTTTATCTGACTGGGTTATTTCAAAATATTTGTTTTCAAGTCTAGAAATGCCTTCTTCTGCTTAATCTAGTCTATTGCTAAAGGTCTTGGTTTTATTTTTTTTATTCATTGGATTCTTTGGTTTTAGGATTTCTGCTCTGCTTTGTTTTTATAATATCTATCTTTGTTGAATTTCTCATCAGATCATGAATTGTTTTCTGATTTCTTTGTATTATTTATTTGTGTTCTCTTGTATCTCACTAAGTTTCTTTAACATCATTTTGAATTTTTCTCAGGCATTTCATAGATTTCCTTTCTTTTGGATCTGTTACTAGAGAATTGTTGTGTTTTTTTGGAAGTGTCATATTTGCTTCCTGAGGCAGGAAAATCACTTGAGGTCATGAATTTGAGACCAGCCTGGGCAACACAGTGAGACTTTATCTCTAAAAGAAATGTGTAAAAAATTAACCAGGCGTGGTGGCATACACTTGCAGTCCTAGCTACTCATGAGGCTGAGGCAGGAAGATCACTTGCACACAGGAGTTTATAGTTACAGTAAGCTATGATTGCACCACTGCACACCAACCTGAGTGACAGAGTGACTTTTCTCTTAATAAACAAAATACTTTTTGGAGACTTTTTCTTGTGGATGTACTGATTGTATTGGCTGTATAGGTGCTTTGGCTTTGATTATGGGTAGGCACAGTAGTATAGTCTCTGTATGATGTTTTCACTGTGTCAACATGAGTGGTATCTGTGAATTCCTCAGTGACTTAGGCTATGATTGTTAGTGGAGACTATGGTGAGGCTTTGCTGGGGACAAGGACAACAGGCAGGCTGGTTCTTGCGCACCAGTGTAACAGCAGTGTGCTCGCCATGCTTGTCCTCAGGCCCCCCGGTGGTATACAGGACACTAGTGCCAGCAGGAAGGCAGGCCAGGTCTAAGACCTCAAGGTGGCATGCACCAGTACAGGAAGCAGTAGGCTAGTGTGTATGGCATTGGTGGTAGCAGTGACATTGGCAGTGGCATTGGTAAGCCAACCCTCAGGCCTTCAGTGTGCACAGGCATCACAAATGATATGATGGACAGGCCAGTTCACAAGCCCTCAGGAGGTATGTGCAGGTGTCAGCACAGGTGGGGTAGGCTTATCCATGGACGGCACATGCATGTGCTGGTGGCTGAAGGCAGAAGGGACCCATCTCAGGTCCCCAGACAGCACATGTGGGTGCTGGTGGCAGGTAGGGTGAGTCTTTCCTCAGACACCCCGATGGTGCATACATGTGCTGGCAACAGGTAAGGCAGGTTGATCTCCCGGACCCCAGATGACATATGCAGGCACTGGCAGCAATGGCAGGCAAGGTAATTCTATCTTAAGGCCCTGGACAGTGTGCTCAGACACCAGCAGTAGCAAGTGGTATCAATCCCATTCTATTGTCAATGGCCATTTGAGTTGTCTCCGCTTTGGGTTAGCATTAAACCGCTTTGGGATGCACTGTGGGCATCCCAGTCAGGTGTGTGGGTAGACAGATGGATGTCTTCCACCCAATTTTTAGACCATGGTGACCTTTTTGGCTTTCCCTTGAGTTGAAAAATACCTCTGCCTGTGACCCCCCCCCAGGGAGTCTAGAGTCTCACAGCTAATCCTCTGTCTCCGGCAGGGTGGCTCCTATGGCCGGGAAACAGTCTTGAGAGGCATCTCTGGTGGTACCCTCGTCCTCTTCCTCAGTGACTTCAAACATTTCCGGGATCAGAAGGAAAGCCAACATAAATACCTCAACAAGATTGGTGAAAAGCTGGAGTCCCATCTAAACACAATGAAGCTGCAAGACAAGATGTGGATCCAGGAGACCCAAGGTGTGCTTGCTATCCGGTTGTTCACAAAACATCAGAGAATCTCCTTCCAGATGCTGACCGCCTTCAAAGCTCTAGGTAAGCACCTCTGAGCGGGTGAAGAAAAGCCAAAGGAGGGGGTAGCAGATAGCTATGTGGTTCCTCTTGGCTGTGGGTGGGATTGATAACACTGGCACTTTCCAAAATGAGAGACCATGGGCCCTCAGGGAAGAAGAATTCCCCTATCCTGGGCTCACTCTCACCTCTGGAACTTCTCCCCCACATCCTGATAGACTTTGGAGAAAATGTCTTAGATTTGAGAATCTAAAGCAGGGCTTTTCAAACTAATGTGCACATAAGTCACTTGGAACCTTGTGAAAATGCAGGAGGTCTGAGTCAGAGCCCAGGATTCTTTATCACCTTTGTTGTTATTTTTGTAGAGACCAGAGATCTTACTTTGTTGCCCAGGTTTGTCTTAAAGTTCCTGTCCACAAACAATCCTCTTGCATCAGCCTCTCAAAATGCTGGGATTACAAATGTGAGCCATCACGCCTGGCTCAATTTTGCATTTTTATTTTTTGTAGAACTGGGGGTCTTGCTATGTTACCCAGGCTAGTGTTGAACTCTTAGGCTCAAGCAGTCCTTCCACCTCAGCCTCCCAAAGTGCTGGGATTATAAGCATGAGCTACTCTGTATGGGCAGTATTCCGTATTTCTAACCAGCTCCATGATGATGATGATGGTCCACCGACCACACCTGAGGGTTTCAATTAGAGTCAATGTTGGTTAGAGGAAGAGGATGAGGCAAACATTTGGGGAAAGTTCAGCTAGAACAAGCTTTTGAAGCCTGTTTCATACCAGCTCCCATCAAGGCAACAACCTTTCACAGATGACTGTCTACTGGAGCTGAGGGGTTCCTCAAAACAAGCTCCTATTTCTCCAAGACCTGCCCTCTTCCCACGTCTTCTGTCTGTCACCTAAGCCAATGTTTTATCTCTGACTCCCCATCACCTCATCCATGCCCGTTCTGCCTCACTTGCTCTTAAATCTGCTTCATTTCTCTCCCCAGTGTCACTTCCCCAGTCAAGGCCTCCATCAGGGATATGGCAATGGCCTCCTAACTATCTCCCTGCTGTCTTTCTCACTCTCACTGCAACTGGATGCTCTTTTTTCAAGCACAAGTATGATTTTCTTGCATACCTTGTGTTAAACCATCTCATGGCTTTTCACTACATTTACTTACCACTTTAGCCGAACCACTCACTACCATCTAACTCTCTATGCACCAGCCACTCTGACCTTCACAGACCTCCTCAAACCCACCATGCTTTTTCAATCTGAGACTTTGGCCCATACTGTTCTTTCCCCCAATCTATCATTGTTAGATAACTCCAACTCATCATTTATGTCCTCTGGTTCCTCATATCTGGGTTAAAGCTACCTCCTACATGATCCAGTAGAAATCTGTGCTTTCTGGATCAGGAGATTTGTGGAAATAATTTGTTAAACTTTCTCCTCTTCTAAACTGAAAGGTCCATGAAGACAGGTACCATGTGTATCTTGTTCTTTTCCAGTCCCTAGTTCAATGTTCATTATCAATAATAGTTGTAGGATGGATGAATGAATCACGATGGTTAAATGAATGGATGAAAGTGGATGGTTTCATGGTTCCTTAAATGTATCGGTGCAAGGAGGATGGGTAGATGGATGGATAGCTCAGATACACACATCATTACACTTAAAGAATTCCAGAGCTGAAATTCAACCTCCCGCCAAACAAATGAGGAAACAGAGATGTTGGGAGCCGGCCACGGAGGCCCACTGAGTGTCAGGGATCAGGAAGGGCCACTGACCCCAAGACCACTAGAATGTGTTCGGGAGCTAATGACCCCATTTCCTCCCCCTTTCTACTCAGCACTAACCAGATTAAGCTCCTGTGAGCTCAAAACATAGAAACTCTGAGATCAGGATGAACACAAGCTAACTTTAGAAGCTCATTGCTCCCATTCTTTCACAAACTGCAGTTTTGGCTTTCATACAACTTATAATTCAAACTCGTGCCACATCGAAGAGCCTTAGTATTGGTCACAGGCTTCTGGGTCATGATCTTAGGATTTATTGAAGGTGTAAATTGTAGAATACAGTTTTAGAAGACAGCCATTTTGTTGAAAGAATGCACCTGGGTTACTTGCAGGTAGTCCACTGTGAACTTTGGACTGGGCCACATTCCAAACATTCTGGATGGACCACTTTCATTTGTAAAGTAAATACTTAAGCTTCTATAGAATTGTTTAACTTGCCATAAATCAATCAGCTTAGGATGAAAAAGGTTTATAGAATATGTCAGTCACAGATTAGGTTATCCTTTGTTATAGGATTTTAAGATTATTGTATGAAAAGGGTTTAAAGGCAATCATTGATTAAGTTTTCACGGATTAAGGTTTCTGGTGGGTGGGGGATGCCCCTCCCACATCTGACTTTGTCTATAAAAGACCCCTTGTAATTCCCAATAATAACACACATCGCTTCTTCACTAGACTGGAGTCCAGTCTCTTTCTCTCTCTCTCTCTCTCTCTCTCTCTCACTCTTTCTTTCTCTCTTCTTCCCCTCAATCACAACGCCGTCTCCACCTTTGGGATGCCCTGAACCCAGCTGGAGCTGGTCTCCAGCACAGAAAGAAAGAATTCCACCCAGTCAGTCACTTACAGAACTAGAACAAAAGTTCAAGTCTTCTAAGTCCAGGCTGGGGTACCTTCCATTGCCTATAGTTTTAAGGAATTTATGGGTTACAAGAGCAATTAGCCCAACCATTGTCTGACAAGATGGAGACATACACACACCCTAATGACTGTCATTCACAGAAAGGAGCCCTGGTTCTGAGAAAAATGTACTAGTTTGAGAAGTCAGCAACCCTGAGTCTTATCCTGGCCCCACTACTTACCTATGCTTGCCAACTGTGCAGTCAGACTGGAGACTAACTTTCAATGCCATTGGGACTATCAAGGTTGTGAGTGTGGGCCTGCCTCATACAAGGACTAGGGTCTAGGTGGAGAGACACATATGGCTCAGAATTTGTATAGGACATACTGTGTACTCTTGTTCAAAATGCTGTGATTGGAGATGAGGTCAGAACAACCTCCACTGGATTCAACCTGTCATGCAAGGATGGTGTAAGAATGAGAAATATACTCTTCCTCATATGTGGTAACCAGAAGCTACCACTGGATGGTGGTAGAGCTGCACATTGCAAACTAAGATCCCTTTTCTACAAGGAAAACTTAGGACTGCTTTCTGAGAAAAGTAACCTATGGGTAGGGGTGGGAATATTCATTGATTGTCTGTGTTTTTGTTTTTTTCTTTTTTTTTAATTAAACATTATCTTAACTAATCTAGCCTACTTGTTACACGAGGAACAGGCAGTTTCTCTTTAACTCTGCATTTCTTTCCACTGCTGGATGCTACTAACACTCCTTACAGGGCCTTTGCCACAAAGCGGGAAGTAACTGATTACCTGATTTCCTGGTGTCTCCATTTCCTCATCTGTAAATTAGCAGTTGTGATTGTGTTGGCCACCTAAGAGTTTTTTTGAGGCTCTTATGTTTCACTTTACATAAAAGGCTTAAACAATGCCTTGCATAAAATAAGTACTCAATAAATGTTAGCTATATTATCATCATGACAGAGGAGGATTCAATGCATGCCTAGAATCATGCATAGGGGGTCAGTAAATATCTGTTGGGGAGATGTATGAAAGGAACAAGCTGGCTACTTTCTCCTGGTTTCTTTTATCTAAATGTGTTTATAAACAGTGAAGTTCAGCTAGCAAGCAAGGGAACCCCTTGATATAACTGGCCTCAATCCCCAGTCCTCCAGGGTCCTGCTCCCTCTTTGTCTGCCTTCTCAAAGTCCCTGTACCCTGATGCTCTGAAACAGAATACTCACTGGATGGACTCAGTAGCAAAATAGATTGTATGTGATATGTCAACTTTGTTTCCTTCCAGGTGTATGCCAACTGTGCCAATGCCACAAATTGTTTGAAAAATCTGTTGTCAGGTGGGGTATGGCTTAAAACTCATGGGCTCCTTTTTGCAACAATGAAATGAATTTCAGAGTGGCCAGCAAAGTTTTTTAAATGGGCTTATTAGCAAAAGTACAAAAGGGAAAGAAAGAGGGTTATGCCAGAAAGAAAACTGGCATGAGCAAGTCCCTCAAAAAAGACAACTCAAGCTTTTGCTTTTGACTAAAAGGTAGAGTATTTTCATAGTAATTGATGTGCTAAAGAGGGTAGAGGAGAACAGGAGTCATAGAACAATTGTTATCTCTCTGCCTCTGATAGATGAGGGGGCTAAGCTTTTCCAGAACATGAATTTGGTATTCCATAGACTGACTTGCGAGACTTGTAACTAAGAGCTAAAAGATGGCCTGGTTTATATTTCTATAGCTTTTGATTCCTGCCAGGAACCACCTTGATGGGGTTATCCTTTGGTGAGCACAAGGGTTGGGGTTGACTGGGAGTCCACATTGAATCCACATTTCAGCCCTCAGGGCATTTCAGCCTGCAGATGAAGATGTGTGGATGCTTCCTTACTAAAAACTGAAAACTGCCTGTAGGCTATTTATCTATCTATGTGTAACCTACACTAACTACCCTGCTTCAAACCCACTGTTTTCTTAATAGTTTGGAGTATCACTTTTCTCACCCCTCCCTTTGATTTTTCTGACCTTGTCTTGGGTAAACATCAGACCTTTATCATGATGGCCATTTTAGACCAATTTTATTATCTGGTTGACCAAACCAACCTGCCATTACATTTTATATAAATAAGCACCAGTCCTCTAACAGGTGAAACAATGGCCATGTGTTCTCAGTCAAAAGCTGAGCTTCGTTGTTGAGCAACACTGAGTCTCTGAGAACAGGTTATGAAATTCTCTGGGAATTTCCAGTTACATAAATCCCCAAATTCCTGTTACTCTTTCACATCAGGCCCTGGTGAGAATCCCAGCCCCCAGGTCTACCGAGATCTCAAAAGGTCCTTGATTAAGACAAAAGCCAGCCCCGGTGAGTTTGCCGTCTGCTTCACTGAACTCCAGCAGAAGTTCTTTAGTAGCCTCCCCAGAAAACTGAAGGATTTGATCCTCTTGGTAAAGCACTGGTATCAACAGGTAATGTTCCAATTGTGCGTATATATCGTTGTCATTCAACTTCTCTTAGTTGTGATAACTGACTTTCAGTAAAGTGTAGCAATCTGAGGTGTGCAGCTCAATGCATTGTTTATATCTTTATCAGCAACACCCATATCAAGACAGAGAATGTTTCCTGCACCCCAGAAGGTTTCCCAAGCCCCTTGCCCCAAAGTAGTCCCCCAGAACATACCCCTATTCTAACAACTGTTACTGCAGATTAGTTTTGCTTATTTTTAAGCGATGTAAATGGGCTCAAATAGTGTCTGCCTTCTCTTGTCTATATTACGAGGCGGGACCTCCCCCCTCAAAACAGAATTTACTTATAAAAAAGTGTGTATTTATTCTTACGTGTTTAAACTTCAGTCACCTTCAAAGTACTCTGATGTAATACACCTATTGAGATGCTTCTTCCACTGCTCAAAGCAGTTTTTGAATTTGTCAATGCGATGCTTTTTAGTGCTTCTACGTGTTTTGTTTCATCTCTTCCATATCAAAAATGTTTCCCTTTGAGAACTTTTTTCATCTGGAGACACACAAAAAAGAAGCTCTTTATCTGGGCGCGGTGGCACACGCCTGTAGTTTCAGCTACTTGGATGGCAGAGGTGGAAGGATCATCTGAGTCCAGACTGCACTCCAGCCTGGGTGACAGAGTGAGACTCTGACTCAAAAAAAAACGTAGCTCAGCATGAGATTGGATGAATAAGGCAGGTAGGGTTGCAGATCGTACCATTTTTGCTGAACACTTTCTTAGTGAAAGACGCCTATACTACAAGGGGCCTGCCCTCCCAAAAATAATTCAGTTTTTGTTGCAGGGGGTCTCTCCTTTATATGTCTGAGATATTTATTCATGTTGTTGCATGTGATTTTAGTTTTTCATTGTTTTGGAGTATTCCATTGTATTCACACACCACACATTATCCATTCTACTTTAGAGGGATTTTGGGATCATTTATGCAGTACATGAAGATAAGTGTCATGTATGTATACATGTACAAATATATAAAATATACATATGCGAGTTACTTGTTTTAACTATAGTAAATATTATCAAACCATTTTCCAAAATGTTCATACTAAATTACACTCCCATCAGCAAGGTGTGTGCTTTAGTGTGCTACTGAACCAAACTGAGATCCACTCACCAGGCTGAGCAAAGCCAAACATGGACATCGGAATTTGCAGTGAGAGAAAGTGAGGCACTTTTTGGAGGACTCCAAGCAAGGGGAATCGGGCAGCTCAAGCTTAAGAATTAATCTCTCAGTTGGTGCACAGATATGGGCATTTAAAGATGGGAGGAAGAGTCTCAGGTAAAGTCATACATCAGCACCTGGAGGCTACATTAGCTTGACCAAAAAGGTGGTACATCTCTAAGGGGTCACAGGCCATACATGGATTCAAATAATTTCTGATTTGCAGTTGGTTAAGGAGATGAAGCTGAGTCTAAAAATTTGGAGTCTGCAGAAGAGATTGTGAGCTCTGGCCATGGGCATGATCTCCTCCACGTCCCTTGGGGCAAAATTTAAAGCAAAGAATGGTGGTCAGAGTTCAGGCCTCTGCTTCCCCCTATCTGAGTTCTACGCACCAGCAGATCCATTTGGCAGGAGTCTGGATTTCTGGAAATAACTCAACATGTTAAGTTGCCATCTGTAGTTTCTATAGGGAACAACACGTCTCCTGACTCTCACTTCCTTGGCTATTGTTTTAAGTTATTATTATCTTTTTGCTTGTCAAGTTGCTCATTTACTTTTGAAGACAAGCAGAGTGCCTGGAATTTCCCTTGAAGGAACTCAGTATTCTCTTCAATGTCCATGTTTGGGAGCCCCACTGGCCCCTAAGCGGGGACCTGCTCCGTCTCAGGTGCTCCACATCTTCGCCAGCTCTTGGTGTTGTCAGTTCACTGACTTTAGGCCTTCTGGTGGGGGACAGTGACCTCCTGTAGACTTCTGGATTTTTTATTTCAGACCTCAGACTTGCAAAAACCAGATCCCCAAATTCGCTGCTGACTCTGTCTTCTCTCACAGTGCCAGAGAAAACGGCCCGAGTTATCCTGGCTGCCTCCATATGCCCTTGAGTTGCTCACAGTGTACGCCTGGGAACAGGGATGTGGAGAAGAAGACTTTGACATCTCTGAGGGCATCAGAACCATTCTGGAGCTGATCGAGCAGAAGGACCAGCTGTGCATCTACTGGACGGTCTACTTCAACTTTGAGGATGAGACCGTTCGCAACATCCTGCTGAAACAGCTCCGATCAGAAAGGTGCCAAGCTCCCCACACCCTGTTCATGCACCCCTTCATCTGAACACTGGGTGGTGCCCCCTGGGAATGAGGTCTTGGTATTGTCCTGCCTAGCCAGTGGTGTCCCAACAAAACAGTGGCCACTGAAGTGAGAGGCAGAGGGGTCTGCTTGGAGGAGGGGAGGTCGGCTGACACTTTTCACATTCCCAACCCCTTATAGAAAGAAGGGATTAAGAGAGGAACCTGGGTGGCAGGAAGAGGAGGTGACCTTGTTAATTTATTAATGAGCACCCCTGTAAAGCAGAAAATGCAGGGTCAGAGGGGTACACGTCGTGGACAAAGGCCCTTGGCAGCATGGAGAGTTACAGGAATTCAGACCAAGAAACCAGACTCTCCCTGAGACCTCCTTCCCCAAAACTGATTTCTTCTCCCACAAGCAGCTCAGCTGATCTTTGTAATCTCATGGAACACACAGGCCTATGATCTTGGATCCAACTGACCCAACCAATAAATTCAGTGGAGATGGGCAATGCTGGAAACTGCTGAAAGAAGAAGCTCAGAACTGGCTGGCGTCTCCTGGTCTGTGCAACGAGCTGCCATTGCCATCCTGGGATGTGCAGGTGAGAGGGTTTTCCATACACAGCCTCTCATGCTGCGGGGAGGGGCCCCAACACCCAGCCTGAGTCTCCCTCGAGAGTACCAAGCATTAGTCTCCTGTGACCACTGTCATAAAGTACCACAAGCTGGCTTAAAACAATAGAAACACGTCCTCACCCTCATCTGGATGTTACAAGTCCAGAATCAGGTGCGGGCAGGGCTGTGCTCTCTCTTTGGCTCTGGAGAGGATCCTTCTCTGCTGCTTCAGCTTCTGGCGTTTGCTGGCGGTCTCTGGCTTGTGGCTTCCCCCGTGTCTCCACGAGGTCTTGCTTCATGCATGTCTGTCTACTTGCCTCCTCTTCTTATAAGAACAACAGTCATATTGAACCAGGGCCCACCTTAATGGCCGCATCTTAATTAGATTCCATCTGTAAAGACCTTAGTTCCAAATAAGGCGCATTCACAGGTAGAGCTGGTTGGAGCCTTAACATCTTTTAGGAAGACACAATTCAACCCACAACATGCCATCAGGGGCATTGGCTGTGAAGTGCAAAGGGGAGCAAAGAGAAAGAGGGCACCTACCGATGAGAGAGCTCCGTTAATTTCTGCGAGAGAAAGCAGACGTGCAGGTGATGATGGATGAAGCAGGGCAGAGCCCAGGAGAAGGGGTGGCAGCCAGGCCTGCGGGTGCCAGGACAGCTTGGCTCCACACAGGCAGGTGCAGCCCCAGGAGGAAGACCAGGGGCAGAAACAGAGGAGCCAACTGAAATGCCAGCCATGAAATAGATACATTGACTTTCCGCCCCCATCCCCCAAAGGAGAAGAATCTCTAGCATGGAATTCCCCTATACCTTCTCATATTATTACAGAGGGTGACCCAAGAGGAGCCTCCTCGGGTGAGACCAGAGTCTTCTGACTTTCCTGAGACTCACAGGGGTCAACAAGGGGCCAACCAAATTCCACATTTCACAAAGAACGAGTTTATATCCAAATTATGGGAGATGGGGGTCTACGTTCCATTTGCACAGAATTTGGAGGGAAACTGAACAAAACACGGGCTATAAATGGAGCTATGAGTGAGCTCTTGGGACCTGGAGGTGAAGGAGTCTGTGGATGAGGAAATTCCCTAGTTGGATCCAGAAGGACCAAGATGCACTGAACAAGTCACTCCTGTGTCCCCTCTCCCCATCCCCACTTTCACTGGGCTCCCAGTCTTTGTTTCCTGGTCTCAATTGTCCTGGCTTCCTCAGACAACTTTTTTCAAAAAAAATTTTCCCCCAACATTTTATTCTGAAAAGTTTTCAAACCTACAAAAAAGTGACACACATGTTTCAACAAACTCCTGAGTGCCCTTCAAATAGATGCTCAAATGGGTAACATTTACCACACTTGCTATGTTACAGTCTGAGGGTTTACACATTAGTTGTTTTTCATGCTAAGCCTCTTGAGAGTGGGATGCCAGACATCTTGTTACCCCTGGTTGCTTCTGCAGGATCTTTGAGAACAAGGACATTGTCTTTGATAAACACATGCCATGGTCAAATTCAGAAGGTTAGGACTTATGTATTTCAGAAGGTTAGGACTTATGTATTTTTGTATGACTAGAGTCATTTTTCAGAGCTTCACAAGCATCCCAAGAACGTCCTTCCTAAGACATCCCTTTCCAATCCAGGGACATACGTGGCATTTTGTTCCAAGTCTCTCCTATACTATCTTTTGCTACCGGCTTTGACTGTTTTGTTTTGCTACCCCCATCAACCTCTGTTTCCAAAACTATAAGGCCACGCCTCTCTCTACGGCTGTTGACATAATTTAGACCCAGAAACCACTGCGGAAGGGAATCTGAGCACTGCAGGGCTCACATTCACACACACACACACACACACACACACACGCAAGCACATGCACTCACACACACATACACACACACACTCACACATGCACACAATGCCCATGCACACACATGCACACATTCACACACCACAAGTATTCTGTCCTGTGGGATGGGCAGTGCTGGCAATGAACTTGCCTTCAACAGGGCACTTTCCTCTGCACTGTGAGGCCCACACCTAACATCTGGAATCAAGCATAGTTGACCTTTAACTTCCAAGCTGATCTCCCCTCCCCACCCTCAGGTGAGCAGGCCCAACTAGTCTGAGTCACCAGTAAAAGGACATCATCTGACAGAACAGTGTTTGTCTTCTCTTACAACTGCTTAAAAAAAACCCCAGGTTTATGACTTGAAGCAACACAAACTCATCAACTTACAGCATTCTGAAACTGGTCTCCCTGGGTTGACCTCAGGTATCCAGGGCTCTGGGGAGTTTGTGTTTCCTTGGCTTTTCAAGCTTCTTCAGGCCACCCAGATTCCTTGACTCATGGCCTCTGTCTCCCTCTCCAAAGCCACATCTTCTTCCAGCTCCACTGCTTCCATCTCCCACCCCCTTCTCCAACTCTGACTACCTGCCTGCCTGTCCCATGGACTCTTGTCCCTGCCATGGGCCAATCTGGCTAGTTCAGAATCTCCCCACTCCAGACCCTTCCAACATTATCTCCAGAGGAAGCATGGCCCTGCCCACACCTTGGCCTCGCATACCTGGCCTCCAGGACAGTGGAAGAATAAACTTCTGTTGTCATAAGCCACCCACTTGTGGTAACTTGGCATGCAGCCCTGGAAATGAATATACCTAAGTACAATGTGTTTGAAAACACTAATATGACCTCAAAAAAGGAGGAGTGGCCACGACCATCAGAAATCTGTAGACCAGTAAACGGGAAACTAATGAAGAACTGAGGAGCAGGGAAAGCAAAAGAGCACCAGCCATTCCCAGGTGATGCCCCAACTGGAAGGGGAACCTCGGAGCCATCTGGAGTTAGGGGCACAGAAGACCTGTCTGGAGAAGAGTCCAGACCGGGGGTGGACGGGGAGGAGGGACAACCAGAAGAGTTTTTGTTTCTTGGGACCCTGGATACCACCCTAAATTCTCAGGTATGTTCTTAGGGTATGTCAGTGGAAGGACCAAAGACAGGAAGTGGATGGAGGGAGGGGCAGGACAGAGGGCCCAGAGAAGGCAGGAAAGGAAGTCTCCTATAGTCAGGAAGAAGCTGGTCAGTGCTAAGGGTCTTTTGCCTTTCCCTAGCCTTCACCGCTCTTCACAACTAAGGGTGAACATCTAATTAAATTCATCGAGGACTTCCTCCAGCCTAACAAGCGCTCCCTAGCTGAGATCAACAATGCTGTTGAAGCCATCTGTGCATTCCTTACAAAAAAATGCTTTCAACATTCACCCAACAAGATCCAGATCGTCCAGGTGAGCACTGATCCTTCTCTTGCTTCTTACAGGAATGATGTCACACTGGGTAAGCCTGGAAGGGAACTCCATGGGCACTGCCACTCTCCAGGACCCATCTACTTTTGGAAACTTGAGGAAGGGAAGTTGGGGAGTCTGGAGACTAGGACACAGGTTTTCAGTGGGGGCTATGGGTAGACTGTGCCATTGACAGTATGCTTTTTATTCTGTGTTCGCCTCCTGGCACTTCTGGCCATCCTTGGTGCTTGGGGCCTGGAGACACATCATTCCCTACGCTGCCTCTCAGGTCACCTTCTCTCTGCATCTTCTCCCCTCCTCTTCTAAGGACACTTGTCATTTGATTCAGGGTCCAGCCTAATCCAGAATGACCTCATCTCCAGAAACTTAATTGCATCTGCAAAGACCCTTTGTTCCAAATAAGGGCACATCCACAGAATCCCAAAGGACATAACTTTTTTGAGGGGTACCTAACCAACTGCAGATGCTTAGCTTGGTGTGTACTCTGTGTTTCAATGACTGAGGCCCAATATGCTCCATCAGCTGAGTTAAAGATTCAGAGGATTGGAGTTGTTCTTGTCCATGGCTCAAAGGCCACAGCTGACACGCTTCCCTCTGCTGGTCACACAACCAGATACGCATGTGCCCATGGTAGGGGGGAGACAGAAATACATCTGCATGAACATCTGTAGTGATGCAGAAACAGAACTTTCTGGGTGCTGCCCTGGGAGGAGAGTGAAAAACAGCAATGAGCCCTGAGCCATGAGCAAGCCACCTAACTCACCTAACTGAAGTTCACTGAAGTGAAGACAAGACTGAGTTTGTGATCAACGCTAACACTGTCAACCTGCATTTTTTCCTTTCCTTCCTGAGACTCCATTAACATGGTAGTAGGTTAAAAAAAAAGGCATGTGACACATCAAAGAGAGGAAGAGAGCTGTCAATGGATAGCAATTGCCAAGGCAGAGGAGAAGATGCCACTTAGAGCTTGTGAGGAGGGGCCTGCAGCCCAGGAGAGGTCATGGAAACCCGAATCCTGGAGAGGAAGACGAGAGGGCTGCATGAATGAAGTGGGCTGGGACAGGGATGAGTTTAGGATCTGCACTTGGGAAATGGAACAGGAGGAATAGAAGAGGAAGAGAAAAGGAAGGAAGAAAAGGAGAAGGGGAAGAGGAGAAGGAAGAAGAAGAGAAAGGAGGAAGAGGAGGAGAAGGAGGAGGTGGAGAAGGGAGGAAATGGAGATGACTACATGGCAGAGACATAACCCAAAAAGCCTAAAATATTACTGCCTTGCCCTTTACAGAAAGCTGGCCAACCCCTGTACCTTAGTCCTGAAAATTCATGCAATGATCCCTGACTGCAGGAGACACCTGACACATCAGGATCAGATGAGCATTTGCCCCATAGTCACTGCATTCAGCTTGATTTCTTTCAGGTTCTGGCAATCCAGATAAAGCTAAATATTTCTTTAGGTGAAACGTTTAGAAAATTGACTAAAGCATCAGATAACGTGTAACTAGCCCATCGCGGGTTGTGAGCAAAGGGTGGGAGAATAATTGCCTTTGAAACCATATTTCCTAATAGATTGTAAAACGAAAACACTCTGCTTTGACTCTGCCCTCACAGGACCCTAACGCAGAACTTGGCCTTGGAAACCTCATTCACTAGCCTGCCTGGTGTCAGCCCTTGGGGGTACGGGGTTCTCAGTCTAGCAAATGATGCATTGCAACCTTTCTTTTCTCCTCCAGGGAGGTTCAATTGCCAAGGGCACCGTACTGAAGACTGGCTCCAATGTCGACCTCATTGTGTTCCACGACTCTCTTGAAAGCTACACCTCCCACAAACACAAGTGCTTAGAAATTATCAAGGAGATTCACAAACAGCTGGAAACCTACGAGCGGGAGAAGTGTGAAGTCAAGATTAAGATTTCAAAATGGGAGGCTCCCGGGGTGCTGAGCTTCTCCCTGAAATCCAAAAAACTCAAGCAAAGTATTGACTTTGACGTGCTGCCAGCCTTTAATGCTCTAGGTGAGATTCCCCAGACCTAGCTTCTAGAAGCCACATGACATAGTATTGGGTTGTGAAAATCTACAACACTCATGGGTCAGTACCCCCAAGCCAGCAGCAGTAATAATGGCAGTAATACTTTATGCGTATATACGATCTTGGTCTTATTTCCCATTTACGTGTCCTACGAACACGGGAGCTACATCTTATACTCCCCCAGTATTATCCACAATGCCTGTCAAAGAATGGGGTACACAGGGTTCCATACACATAAAATACACAGACAGATGAAATGCCTCAAATATGGTGAAGAAAATTAAATAACAAAATGTGGGAGAAACAGGAAAATGGGTGTTCACCTTCAATTCTGGGAGGAAATCTTTAGAAATTCAACTCCTGAGTGACAGATAAATCATGGTTATTAAGAGAAACAAGGCTATTTCAGGCATTTTCCAACTCAAATTCATCAAGACTCTAGTACCTTCCTCTGAATGATTCCCAGAAAAGGAATAAGAGTATAAAATGGGAGTAGGCAAACATTTTTTGGAAAAGGCAAGATAGCAAATATTTTCAGCTTTGAGGACCATATAGCATCTGCTGCAGCTACTCAACTCTGCTGTTGGAACATGAAAGCAGTCATGCATGATACCTTCACAAGTGAGTGTGACTGCATTGCAAGAAAACTTTATTTATAAAAACAAACAGTAGGCCAGATTTAGCCCAGAGTCCATAGTTTGCAAACTCCAGACTGGTCCTGTCCCAAAGGTCTTTCTGTGATCATAAAAATGCTCTATGTCTGTTTTCTGTATCTACTGAGAGCTCAACATGTGGGTAGTGCAACTGAGGAACTAAATTTTATCTTTTCTCTTCTTTTCATTAAGTACAAATGACCACATTGGCTGGTGGCTACTATGTTGACAGTGCAGGTCTAGACAATACTTTAATAATACCACCTGGACTTGTGAAGACCATGTAACTTTTTCAAAAACTCCTTACTCTGGAGATGCTATCTATATCACAGACATCAGTCATTGAAATACAATAACATCATTCAAAGTAGTTTCCCAGAATTAGATTATGTTTGTCAAAAGTGTTTTGAAATCTGTGACTTACTATGCTTATTAAGATATAATGTTGCTGTCTCCCTCATGCTAGGTAAGTGGAATTCTGGCTGGAAACCCAACCCGGAGGTCTATGCTGAGCTCATTGAGCTCTATAAATCCTCAGACATCCTGGGGAGAGAGTTTTCCTCCTGTTTCACACTGCTGCAGCGAAACTTCATTTGCTTCCGGCCCACGAAACTGAAGAATTTAATTCGCCTGGTGAAGCACTGGTACAAACAGGTACAACAGCTCTTGTTCTGACTATCTGGTTATTATTTTTACCAGTAAGTTCTCACCATTAAGCCAGCACTTACCAAGTGCCCCGTTGCCCCTATTTTCCCATGCTGAAGGCTGAGCCCTTCTAGGAAATCTGCCCTCTGGGTATTTTTGCGGGGTTCCCATACCTCATCCCATTCATTTGGGTCATGTGTAGACCACCTCTTGCCACCAAAGCTGCTACACGTGGTTTGTTTTGCCCTCACACTGGTCAAGTAATTCTGTAGAAACCCAAGTTATCCCACCTGCAGATTGGGACTTGCATGTCAACAAAATGCCAGTGTGGCCAGCTAGGGCTTGGTGCCAGGATTGTCTCTTGGGAGGCAGGTTGAAGCTACAGGTGGAACTGGGCTGACTTTCAGAATGATTAGCCAGTCTACACTTGTGTCAACCGCTTTGCACACAAGGTAGGTTCTGAGTATTTTGAGGTGATGAACATCAGGCACAGTATCAGCCCTTCCTGAGACATCTTGTTTCTGTGTCCTGCTCCCTGTAGCGTAAGACTGAGACTGGGCTCTGCAATTTTCATTCCTAAAGATCAGAGAGTTGGCAGAGTATGTCTACTCAGAGGGCTTAGGGCTGTGGTGGGACACTGAGTGAGTCACTCACTTGCCCAGACCTCAAGTGGAGGTCATGACTCCTGTATTGTTGGGAGAATTAGGCATAGTGTAGGTAAATGCCTGAACCCAGGATCAGCATGCAGTGAGTTTCTAGGGAGCCATAGCTGTATCATGATCCTAGGAAGGCACACAAATGAGAAGCCCATGTGTTTTGCTTCCCATTGACCAGCTAAGCTCCTGTGAACCTACACTGTTTAGACACCCAAGTTGCAGAGTGACAGCCCGCCAGCATGGCATTGTGACACAGCTGCCCCACTGTGACTCTTGTTGAATTCCTTGTTCCGGTGTCATCTGATAGTCCCATTCTTCCCTCAGTGTGAAAATAAACTGAAGGGCTCTTTGCCCCCAAAGTATGCCTTGGAGCTGCTCACTGTCTATGCCTGGGAGCAGGGGAGTGGGACCGAGGATTTTGACACTGCGGAAGGTTTCCGGACAGTCCTGGAGTTGGTCGCACAGTATCGGCAGCTCTGCATCTTCTGGACTGTCAATTACAACTTTGAAGATGAGACTCTGAGGAATTTCTTGCTGAGTCAGATCCAGAAAACCAGGTGCCCTCACCCCAGCCCCATCCTGTTCTTTCCCCAATACCCCTCTGTGCTACTTCAGAGTCCTAGGTTCTCCTCCCCTGGGGTTTGATCCATTTCTGTTGAGAAAGGGAGACAGTGATACCAAGCAGAGTCCCTTGGTCTCCAGTGATAAGATCCTGAGGTAGGAGAAAATGCTGTCCAGAAGAAAGAGGGAAGGAGGCATGGAGACACACACTCAGAAAGAAACACATACATTTGTTAGCAGGTGTAAGAGGTCTTTGAGCTGAAATTGTGTCCCTGAAAATCATTCATGGACCAATTTTTCCTGCAAAATATTTATTAGATTAGGGTTTATCTACTATTTTTGGCCTTCAAGAATAGCAAGGAGGCCAGGCATGGTGACTTGCACTGGTAATGCCAGCACTTTGAGGGAAGGCGTAGGAGGATGCTGGGTATGGTTGCATGTGCCTACCAACCCAGCTTCTCAGGAGGCTGAGGTAGAAGGACCACCTGAGCCTAGAAGTCAAGGCTGCACTGAGACGTGATTGTGCCACTGCACTCCAGCCTGGGTGACAGTATGAGATACCAGCTGGAAAAGAAAAAAATATATAGTAAGAAACCCTAGTGCATCCTCTCAGGGCCACCAGTAAGGGACAAAGACAGTGGAAGCCAGAGAAAAGAGGGAAAATAAAGAAGCACTGAGAAAGAATAGAGAAGTAACAGAGGACAAGATACTGTGGTTTGCCTGCCGTGGGCAGCTGGCCACATTGTACTTGATTAAATTATTCCTCATCTTTCGGTCGACCTGGCAGGGAGGAAAGATTTACATTGTGCCTTCATGTATATAGTGATTAACAACCTTCAGAATATTTTTGACAAATATAATTTAATTCTAGGGATTCACTTTGAACAACATTCATATGCTTGATTTACTGACATCTAAGCTGTAAGAACACATTGTTTTGTTGATGGGAGTAGGATGGGCCCCAAATTGGAAGTCACCGGCTTTGGAATCCCCTAATGCTTTCTAACTCTCCTTCAGGCCTGTGATCTTGGACCCAGCGGAACCTACTGGTGATGTGGGTGGAGGGGACCGTTGGTGTTGGCATCTTCTGGCCAAAGAAGTCAAGGAATGGCTGTCCTCTCTCTGCTTCAAGGATGGGAGTGGAAACCCAGTGCAGCCGTGGAAAGTGCCAGCAAGAGTCATCTGAGGGAGGTGGGATCTGGAGATCGTCCTCTGATCCAATCAAACAGCTACAGTGGTAGTGACTTGGGAGTGAATCAGCCACACATAGCAGAAAACTCAACTTCCAGAAACTTAAGCAGTTGGTCCTCCAAGCCCCCTTTACAAGTAATTTTGAGGCATGAAATGCCAGACTGACACACCATAGGGTGCTGGGCAGCATGCCTGGTCTCTACCCACTTCCAATAGCCCTCTTTTCCCCAGCGTGACAGCCAAAAATGTCTTCAGACATTGTTAAGTGTCCCTTGGGGATCACAGCTCATTCTGACTTTGACTTTTGGCTCCACCTTCTTTAACTGTTAATTCTAGTACTTGTGGCCCTGAAAGTAGTGATTGTACCACTAGATTGCAGGTTCATGATCCAGGCAGGAAGAACAGAAAGGGGGAAGATACCCAAGGACCAAGAATCCAGACATGTTCTTAGTAGCTTCATCTAGCAAATTCTCTTCCACTTCATTGCCCAGAACTGTTGTGTATCTACTCAAAGGTGGCTACAAAAAAGGGGAGTGAAGACAACTGGATGTGGGTTGGGTCAGTCTCCCAAGGGTGTTGCCACACCTCGCCAAAACCTCCCTCCTACCAAGCTACACTTGGTGCATCCCCTAGAATATACTTCCACCAGGTTCTTTCTGTAAAGCAGTTTCCCTCAACCTTGTTACTGTCAACCTTTGGGGCCAGATCATTCTTTTTTAGGGGACTGTCCTGTGCACTGTAGGATGTGGAGCAACCATCCCTCGTCTCTACTCACTAGATTCTACCCAATTGTGACAACTGAAAACATGATGAGGGCCGGGCATGGTGGCTCATGCCTGTAATCACAGCACTTTAGGAGGCCAAGGCAGGAGCATTACCTGACTCCAGGACTTTGAGAGCAACCCAGGCAACATACCAAGACCTCATCTTTACAATAATAAAAATAAAAAATTAGCCGGGCATAATTGATAGTGTCACTGCACACCTCCAGGGAGACAGACTGAGATCCGACTAAAAAAAAAAAAAAAAGGCTTGGAACATGTTAAGTGTCCTCGGAGAGCAAAATTGCCCTCAGGTGAGAACCCCTGCTGTAAAGGAATCTTCTACTCCAACCCTGGAGTCAGCTCTAGTTACTAAGATCTGCACTACCAAAAATGTGTCTCTGGCAATAGTGGCCTTCCCAGATACAGTTCCTTCTTTTTTTATATTTCTGGCTCTTTTACCTAGTGGTTGCACCTGCTTAGGAATCATTGTCCTCCCACATGTGTTTCTAGTTGGTGCAGACACCAGAAGGCTGTGTCCATCATTGAGATGCTTTCATTCAGAAGACGTACAATCCTGGAATAATAATGCTAGAAGAAGCTTCTCGAGGTCATCTGGTAATTACTTTTGAAGACTCAATTCACCAGTAACCCAGATCCACTCTTCCGGCGATGTTCCTGCTACTCCCTCCCTCACTTTAGACTCCGCCTAAAATCAAGACTGCAGAGTCCTTCATAAAGTTTTGCCTTGATGAACTTCCTCTCTGTGCATGTCCTACCTTTTGCTCTCATCTAGTTTTAGTGGATCATATTTCTGTCAACCTGTATCTTTTCTGCATTTTTCCAGTTAGCTCCTCCTTTTTCCTTCAAGTCTTAAAAATGATCTTCGAGTGTGGAAAATGAAGCCTTTTGCTTGGCCCCCATGACTCCATGATCTTGGTCTCAGAATCTTCCAACTCATTCACTTCCTATCTCTTTCTTCTGTATAAAAAACTCTTCCCATTCCCGCTGACATAGAGGTCTCCTAAACTGGCTGCCAGTCAGCCCATTTGTTAGACCTTCAAAGTCTCCAAAGACTTGACTGATCATTGTTGCCTTATCCATATGAGTCTGTATTCTTTTCCGTCTGAGACTGCCTTTTTCTCTCCACCGAGGAGTATCTTCATGTCAAATCGAAAGACTTTTCTTTGGGCTTCAGCATCAAAGAGACTTGAAAGACTAAAGGTTTAAACATCACATACCTCCCAATTAAAATTGTATTCCTACTGCATATACCAACTATGGTACAATATAGAACAGATCTGGCCTCTGTGCCCAGTTCCTGGCACAGAGTTTCCAAAAGCTTTGGAATTTTTTGACAGGAGTCTCTGTATTTATAATGAGCCTCTTTCAATCATGAGTTTATGCTAACAAGTTGACTCACTCACAGTGGACCTTTATATAGATTCAAGGGAGGAGTTGGCCAAGCCAGAAAGACTAAGCATGTAATTAGAGTATTGGAGGTTTCAGTTTTATCCCCCAATCTTCAAGGAGAAGAGGGGCTGCCCATTGAGTTCAATCATATGGTCAGTGACTTAATCATGCCAATGTAGTGGGACCCCAATAAAACTCTGGACAATGAGGCTTGGGGAGCTTCCTGGTTGCTGAGCAATCCAATGTATCAGGAAGGTGGAACACCCCAAGTCCACAGAGACAAAATCTCCTAAGCTTTCTAAGATTCATTTCAGTTCCAGACCCTTCCAAATTTTGCCACACTATATATCTTTTAATCTGACTCTTCATTTGTGTTCTCTGTAATAAAATGGTGATTGTGAGTATAGAACTTTTCTGAGTTCTGTGAGTCATTCCTGCAAATTATGGAACCTGAACAGGAGTTATGGGAACCCCCCAGTTGGTAGCCAAGTTGGACAGAGGCATGGGTAGCCTGGGAGCCCCACCTGTGGCTACTGTCTGAAGTAAAGATAGACTTGTTAAGGGTCTTTCTCTTTAACTTGTAGGACCTGCATCAATTCAAGCAGTTCGTGTCTTACTTGCATTGAATCACAGAACAGTCAGCCAACTGGTGTCAGAAGACTGGTGATGGAATGCACTACTACTCTTGTCTAGGACAAGGCAAAAGAAATAGGGATGATGATGATGATGATGATGATGACAATGATGATGATGATAAATGAAAGGATGATCATGTTAATGCACATCTACTCAATCTACAACTAGTTACCAGACCCTTCTAGATACCTAAACCTGCTTTAGATACCTCAATAGGAAACAAGAAAAATGAAGCTATAAAACATTGCTCATGGGGCTTTATGGTATAACTGAAGGAAACTAAAACACATAACTCTAAATCCTTTAAGGAAAAATGAAGACAGTTTACAAGAATGTGCTAAGTGGGAGGTTTGTAATGAGCTAGACCAAGAATGAAGTGAGCAACTCAAAGTCACACAAAGGCAAGAAGGAACCATTTCCATCTCCCTTGACAATGTCATCTCAACATTCAGCAGACATTTAAATTCTTCAAGAGCAAAGAGAAAAAGTTCACAGTGATCTGGAAACATGCAGTCTTTGGTCATTACTGGGCATAACTATGGCACCAACCCCTTCTCAGAAACTTGGAAACTACAGAACAATCAGGCAAGAAAAAGAAATAAAGCATATCCAAAAAGGAAAAGAGGAAATCAAACTCTCTCTATATGCCTACAATAAGATCTTATAACTAGAAAATCCTAAAGACTTCTCCAAGAGACTCCAGAACTTGATAAATGAATTCAGTAAAGTTTCAGGATACAAAATCAACCCACACAAATCAGTAGCACCGCTGTACACCAATAGTGACCAAGCTGAGAATCAAATTGAGAAACTCAATTCCATTTACAATAGCCAAAAAGCTAAAATACCTAGGTACATATTTAACCAAGGAGGCAAAAGATTTCCATATTGATAACTACAAAACCCTGATGAAAGAAATGTAGAAGACATAAACAAATGGAAAAACATCCTATGCTCATGGATTGGAAGAATCAACATTGGGTTAAAATGACCACATTACCCAAAGTAATCTACAAACAACTCAAATGTCATTTTTACAGAATTAGAATAAACAATCCTAAAATTCATATGAAACCAAAAAAAGAGTCACAATAGCCAAGCAATCCTAAGCAAAAAGAAGAAAGCTGGAGGCATTACATTACCTGACTTCAAACTATACTACAAGACTATAGTAATCATAATATCAATGGTAGTGATACAACAGCAGATTCATGAATCAATGGAACAAAATAGAGAATCCGGAATAAGCCCAAACACCTGCAACAAACTGATCTTTGACAAGGGGAACAAAAACAAACACTGGGGAAGGGACACCCTATTCAACATATGGTGCTAGGGAAATTAGATAGAAACTTGAGTCCCATCTCTCCCCATATCCAAAAATTAACTCAAGATGGATTAAAGACTTAAGTGTCAGACCTGACACCATAAAAATCCCTGAAGAAAAACAAGGAAAAACTTTTCTGAACATCAGCCTAGGAAAAGAACTTATGGTTAAACCCCCAAGAACAAATGCAACAAAAATAAAAATAAACAAGTGGGACTTAATTAAGCCAAAAAGCTTCTGCACAGCAAAAGAAATCATCAACAGAGCATATAGGCAAACTACAGAATAGGGGAAGATATTTGCAAACTATACATCTGGCAAAGGACTAATATCCAGAATCTACAAAGACCTCAAACAAATCAGCAAGAAAAAAGCAAATAACCCCATCAAAAGGTGAGCAAATGACATGAACAGACATCTCTCAAAAGAAGATATACAAATGGCCAACAAACATATGCAAAAATGCTCAATATTACTCATTGTCAGGGAATGCAAATTAAAACCACAATGAGATACCACCTTATACCAGTCAGGTTGGCCATTATTAAAAAAATTAAAAAATAATAGGCTATGGCATGATGGGAGAAAAGGGAACAATTCTACACTGTTGGTGGAAGTGTAAATTAGCACAACCTCTATGAAAAGAAGTATGGAGATTTCTCAAGCAACTAAAAGCAGATCTATGTTTGATCCGGCAATCATATTACTAGGTATCTACCCAGAGGAACAAAGGTCATTATATTAAAAAGACACCTGCACTCACATGTTCATCGCAGCACAATTCACAATTGCAAAGATGTGGAATCAACCCAAATGTCCATTCCTCAATCAGTGGATAATGAAAATGTAGTATATATACACCATGAAATACTATTCAGCTATCAAAAAGAATAAAAAAGTCTTTTGCAGAAACATGGATGGAATTGGAGAACATCATCCTAAGTAAACTAACTCAGAAACAAAAAAACAAATTTATGCTCTAAAAGATTTTAAAGAATGGCACTTATCTGTGAAGAGTAAACTAATCAATTAGTGATGTCTGCCATGGATGCAGTAGAGGAAAGTGGTGATATAAGTTCCGTAATTGATTAGCAATGTCTAACACAGATGCAGAAAGGAGAAGATGCTCACAGACATACAGTGTGTGTCTGGGCCATTGAGTGGGTCTTGAGTTCAGTTGCTAGCTGGTGAGTATGCCCACCATCCTTACCACACAGACTTCAGGCCTCCTCCTCAAAACAGCTCCAGAATTAGAGTAATCTAGAGGTGGTGGGAACCAGGGAGGCTCAGGTGTGTGGGAGTGAGGAGCGGCTTCACATGGAACATGCAGGGAGGACGTCTTACTGACCTGAGCAGGGACAAATTTCACATTAGTCCCTCAGTCTTTGACAGTGGCCACCCTGGTATTGGCATGTTGGCCTCATTGTAACTTTTGGAGCTTTCTGATCTAGCCACACCCTTGGATAGAAGCACTGGACCTCAGAAAGATGTTGATTCTCCCTGAGTTGATTTACAGATTTAGTGATCACCCTAAAAATACCCACAAGTAACCAGGCTCGGTGGCTCAGCCTGTAATCCCACACCTTTGGGAGGCTGAGGTGAGTGGATTGCCTGAGCCCGCGGGTTTGAGACCCGTCTGAGCAGGCGAGACCTCATCTCTACAATAAAATAAAATAAAACAAATTAGCCGGGCGTGGTAGAGCACATGCCTGTAATTCCAGCTACTCGGAAGGCTGAGGCGGAAGGATTGCCGGAGCCCAGCAGGCGAGACTGCGGTGGCCGGGAGTGGCCACTGCACTCCAGTCTGGCGACAGAGTGAGACTCCAACTCAAAAAAAAAAAAAAATACCCAGAAGTGCTTTTCAGTGGAACTAGACAGTTGATTCTAAAGTTCTTATGGAAAAATGCCCATAAAGAGAAGAGTTCCAAGGAGGGACTGGCCCTAGCCAATGGTAAAACACGTATGAAGCCTCTAATGTTTAGACAGTTGGTGGTGGCACAATAATAACCAGGCTGGTGGAATTGGGTGTCTATCACCACGATGCCCAGGAAAATGAATGACAAAAGCTCTCTGTGAGCAGCCAGCAGTAGGAAGCTCAGTGAGAGACAGAGGGCCTCCTCGGTAGCCTCTAAAGAGGCTCACATCTCCTGCAGCCAGCAGGCAGAGAAAGTGAAGACCACATCCAGATCAGAATCCTAAGAAATGCAGGCTCCAAATTGGGTGGTGGTGAGTGTGTGTGTGTTTTGTTGTTGTTGTTTTTAATTTAACTTAAAAATATTTTTTGTTGAGATATAATTCAATACAATAAATCTCGCCCCTTAAAAGTATACAATTCAGCGGTATGAGTATATTCATAAGGTTATACATTGTATATCCACAAGACTTGTATTCAGTATGCCAATAAGGTGTGCCAAGTCACAGATGCATTCATCACACTAATTCCAGAACATTTCCATCACCCTAAAAGGAAACCTGAAACTCATGAGCAATCACTTGCCATCCTCTAACCCATTCTCCCCCTAATCCCTGGAAACCACTAATCTGCTGTGTCTAGTACCTAATGCAAACATTTCATATAAATGGCATCATATGATGTGTCAACTTGTGTGTCTGGCTTATTTTATTTAACGTTTTCAAGGTTCATTCATGTTCTAGCTTGTGTCAGTGCTGCATTCCTTTCTATTGCTAAATAGTCTTCCAGTGCATGGATAGGCCACATTTGCTTATCTATTCATCCATCGATGGGCGTTTGGGACTTTTTCACTTTCAGTTATTGTGAATAATGCTGCCATGAACACCCATGCACAAAATGTTGGGTGTACAGGCATTTTCACTTATCTTAGGTATACGAGAGGGGACCCTCAGAAAACAGAATTATCTTTTGGTGGGTGGGCTACTTGTACTGTAGGCTTTCCCCATTAGTTAAGGGTTTCAGATAGTTCAGTTTCTATCTGGAAATTTTGAGAGGGCTGTGTCACAATTTGCAGAAGAAATGTCCCAAGTGGTGACAATCAGGTGACTAGTTTTTCCACCTCGAGAGCATACTTGCCCACACTGCACTGAGTATTCAGCAGTTTTGGATCAAAATTGGCATGACCCCCAGACCCCATGTGCTCTATTCACCTGATCTCACCCTGAGCGACTTTGTTTCGCTGAATGAAAACAGTCCTCAAGTAGAAATGATTTGCTGATGTGGAAGAGGTAAAACAAATGGCAGAAGCACTAAAAGTCATCAAAATGAATGAGTTCAAAAATTGCTTTGAGCCGTGAAAAAAGGCATCTCAATAGGTGTATTGCATCAAATGGAGAGTACTTTGAGGGTGAATGAAGTGTAAACATGTGAGAATACACAATTTTTTATAAATACATTTCGGTTTTTTGGTCATTCCCCCCCCCCATATACAAACTGTCCCCAATTTACAATGGTTTGACTTAAAGTTTTTTGAATTTCATTGTGGGTTCATCAGGAGACAACCTCATTGTAGGCTGAGGAGCATCTGTATGCTTTATTAGACAGAGTTCTCCAGAGAAACAGAACCATTAGGATATAGAGAGATAGAGAGAGAGATGTATTGGGAGGGATTGGCTCATGAGATTACAGAGGCTGAGAAGTCCCATACTCTGCCGTATGCAAGCTGGAGACCCAGGGAAGCTGGTGGTGTGGTTCTGGTCCAAGCCAGAAGATCTGAGAACCATGCCTCCAGGTTCTCATTGGGAAAAGGAGCTTCAAGACTCCAGCCCAGCCTGTCTGCCTCTCAGTTTGGCACAAAAAAAAAGGTGGATAAGGACAGGAAAGGTCTTTAATGGGCAGGGCCTCAGTCAAGGTTCTGCAGAGCAATGGAACCAATAGGATGTGTATTATTCATTTTTAAAGGTTTTGGTTGAGAAATTGACTCATGATTGTGGAATAGATGTTATGACTGCATAAGCAAGAAGAAGTTACACCAGTAAGCTGAGTCTAATTAATTATGAGTTTTTTTATTAACATGCAGGTCAAGAGCAGGCAAATGCCAGGGAAAAAACTTTTTTTTTTTGAGTTGGAGTCTCACTCTGTCGCCCAGACTGGAGTGCAGTGGC
>NW_007249662.1:34909-51716 GCF_000164805.1 Carlito syrichta | reverse complement strand
GACAAGGTAGAAGAATCATTACACAATGGAGTTACCTTGGTTAAGTCATTAACAAAATATAAGAACAAAATATGAAAATGTAACAATGGGATTTTGCAAAGCGTAGCATTTGATTTCAGTTAACAAAGGATACAATTATATGGAACTTATGGCAAAGGAGTTTTGTAACAGTCAACAAGAAACAGTCAGCACGACCTGCCGGAAGAAGACAAAGCTGAGGGTCTGTGATCATGGGAACGTTACTATAATCACACGTAGGCATTGATTCTTAGGTTAGGCAGGCAACTAAGATGAAAGTTTTAAACAAAATGGAGTAAGCTGGTTAATACTATTATTTTGCTAGCGATTTGATTTTGTTAACTGATTTAGCTCATTTCATCCCCCCTTTTTAGTTGTGCATGAGTCAAATCATTGACTCTTCAGTTAAAGGAAGGAAATTATAATAGGTTCTGGTATACAGAATTTTTACTGAGTTGATTCGTTTCTTGACAAAGTTAACGAACCAGTTTAAAATGCAAAGTCCAATAAGTAAACCAAGGAAGAGAAGTATGAGAGGTCCTGCTAGACTAGTAAGCAAGGCAGTCAGCCATGGGTTCCAATCGAACAAAGATTGGAACCAGAACTTACTGTCATTTAGCTTTTTTCGTCTCTTGTTTGTTTTCCTGGACCTTTTGGAGAACTTCTTTGATGATTCCTGATGTATTGGCATAGAAACAACAAGTTTCTCTGAGAGCAGCACAAAGCCCTCCCTGAGACATGAACAATAAATCAAGACCTCTCCGATTTTGGAGGATGCCCTCAGTTAAAGAATTTACCTGGTCGTGGAGTTGTTCTATTGATGACTGTACATATTCTAGGTCATCATTTATGTTTTGGGTTAAGCTGGTTAGTCCCGTTAGTCCTATTTCTCTGTGGACTAAAGCAGCAGTGCTAAGTGCAGCTGTCCCAGCCACACTTAATCCAACTAAAGTGGGGACTAACAGAGGAGTGGCACGCCATTTTTGGGTACCAGGTGGTGAAATTAAGAAAGCACCCTCGGGGCCACTGTAGACATGTAGCTGAGGAAGTACATGAACAGTAATACATAAAACAGGTTTATTGTTTAACATTTCGGCAGTAACACAAGTAATTAATCCTAATGAACAAGCAAACCATGTATTGGCAAGTGCAGTATAAGTCTGAGAATGAGTTATGGTCTTAGTAAGAGACCGAATACAAATTTCAGGAAATGGAGAAGCTGTTCAGTTGAAGCTTGTATTTATTAAACAAGAGGCATTTCCAGTTACGTCTCCTATGGTGACATGAATAGTTTTTGGAATATAAGTTGTTTTAGCTGCATTGCTTGAGATAGGCATTTCAACTCCTATTCCTATGTAATACGGAGGTTTTATTTCAGTAAAGTCTACTTGCCATTGTTCACCAGGACTTAATTCTCATACCCTGATTCCTGGAAGGGGTTTCGGCCCTCTCTTGGGATTGATGCGAGTACAAGCTGGACACATAAAAGTTGCTGAGTTAGCTTGGTTTTTTAAGTTGTTGATAATATAAAAACAGTTTAACAATTCAGCCATTTTGGTTTCTCCTAGGTGGGTGGTAGAGTGGAGTTGTTTTATTAATTTTTCTGCAAGAACTTCAAGTAGAACAATTCTGGAGTTTTTAATCCACCAGCCGTTAGGTTTCATGTATCCTACTGCCAACTTTGCAGCCTCTTCTTCTCTATGTGTATATCTGGGCCGCTGTGGGAGAGAAGGAGCTGGAAAAGTTTTAGCTGGTAAAATAGTTAGGGGTTTAATTGGGAGTTCTAATGCTTCCCAAGCTGCCTGGTCTGCCAGGCGGTTTCCAATTGCTTCTAGAGTGTCAGATTTTGGTGACTTTTACAATGAATAACAGCTACCTCTCTAGGCAGCCAAATAGCTTCCAAGAGGGCTAATATTTCTTCTTTATTTCTGGTAGTCTTACCTGCTGCGGTGAGAAGGCCACATTTTTTGTAGATTATGGCATGTACATAAAGTGTAGCAAAAGTATACCAGCTGTCAGTGACGATGTTTACTCGTTTCTCTGCTCCCCAGCACAAGGCCTGAGTTAGAGCAATTAACTCAGCCTTTTGGGCAGAAGTACCCTGAGGCAGTGCCTGTGACCAGATTACGCCATGAGCTGTAGTTACCGCTGTAACAACCTTATGGAACTTCGTTTAGTACCAGGCTGCTATCATCCATGAACAGGTCAGCAGCAGCCTGGCACAGAAGAATGTCTCGAAGACTAGGTCGGCTGGCCTGGGTAATGTTTAACACATCCTTGCAGTCATGCACCAGTGTCTCCAGATGGTCATCAGGCAACAGGGTTGCCAGGTTGAGGCATGGAGTAGGAGAGAAAGTTAGTTCCACTTTCTGAAGAATATCTTTCAACCTCTTCAAAGTCTACTACTAAAAATGTTCTGTCAAGTTTACTTCTCGGTCCAGTAGTAGGCTCTGATACTGGGTAATACACGTATTTGACATTCAACTACCAGTGGCTTCCCGGAGCAGAGTCTTACCAGCATTGGGAGCAGTTAAAGCCAGGTTCTGGCCAAAAGTTAACTTGTCTGCTTTTTTAACCAACAAAGCCATGGCCACAATGGCTCGAAGACAAGAGGGCCAGCCAGAAGCTACCGAGTCCAGTTTCTCTGACAAATAAGCCACCGGTCTTTTTCACGGCCCTAGGGTTTAAGTGAGGACCCCTTTGGCAATTCCTTGTTATTCATGAATGAACAAGTGGAAAGGTTTGGTAACATCCGGAAGGGCTAGTGCCAGGGCTTGAGCTGTTTTTAACCTGCTGGAATGCTTGTTCCTCAGCAGTAGTCCAATTTAAGGGTTGATCCCCTGCTGTGGACAAGTACAAGGTTTTGGCAATTTCAGCAAATCCTGGGATTCATAGCCAACAATACCCTGCCACCCCAGGAATTCCTGTTTCTTGGTTGGCATGGGAATTTGGAGAATGGCTTCTTTCCGGGCTGAGATTATGACTTTCTTGCCCTCTTGCAGCTGGTGTTCAAGGTATGACACTTTGGTAGAGCAAAGCTGTGCTTTCTTTGCTGATACTCAGTAGCCCAGGTCCTGGAGAAGTTATAACAAAGCTTTAGTACCTAGTAAACAGGTCCAAGTCTGCAGCTGCGAGTAGGAGGTCATCCTTGCTATTGAAGCAAAGTACACTCAGGGTGTTGTGCACAGAACCCTGACAAATCCTGTTACAGAACCCTGGCAAATCCTGTTGCAAGGCCTCCCCCAAGAGGGTTGGGGAGTTCTTGAAGCCTTGTGGTAGTTGTGTCCAAGTTAACTGACTGGTGTCTCCTGTGTCTGGATTTGTTCACTTGAGCAAAGATAAGTTAGCTGACAGGAGACAGGGAAATAGAGAAAAAAGCATCCTTTAAGTCTAGCACAGCATATACCTGATGTTGAGGGGGAAGTAGACTAAGTAAAGTGTACAGATTAGGAATAGTTGGATAAATAGTTTTTACCCGCTTGTTGGCTTCTTATAAGTCTTGAACTGGATGGTAGTCAGAAGTTCCTGGTTTCTGAACTGGCAGGAAAGGTGTGCTCCATGCTGACTTGCATGGAGTTAGAATGTTGGCAGCTAAGAGTCTTTTTATGTGAGGAGCAATTCCTTTCCAGGCCTGCAAACTCATAGGGTATTGGCGGACACAGACAGGAGTAGCTGATGCCAGTAAACTTACCACCACTGGAGGGTGATGTTTCACCAATACTGGCGGGATGATTTCTACCCAGACAGAAGGAAACTCCTGTAGCAACTCTAGAAGTAAACTTGACAGAACATTTTTAGTAGTAGACTTTGAAGAGGTTAAAAGATATTCTTCAGAAAGTGGAACAATTAAGAGCATTTGATATGCAGTAGGAATAAACATTTCAGTTTTGTCAGGTGAACGCACAATAGTGGCTTTTAACTTCTGGAGCATGCCTCGGCCCATTGGAGGGAATGAGCAGTTCGGAGTTATGAGGAACAAGTGGGTAACCCGTCTTTGTCCTAAGTTTATAGTTTGGTTAGAAGTGAATTTGCAACTAGTAATTGCTCTCATTGCCCCCTAAAGTCAGTACCCAGGGCTTGGAGGGGCATTACCAGGATTTTAGCTTGTTTCCTGACAGCTTTTTGGCTGCCTGTACTGCCTGTCTCTGTTTCTCAGCATTTCAATTGATAAAAACCTTCTGGGCCACTTCCAGCAGCTGAGAAATATTTATTCCTGTAAAGCCTTCAAGCTTCTGTAATTTAATTAATTAATTAATTTTTTAGTTCACTTCATAGACAATCAGGAGACTATTGGAGACTCAGGGAAGTGTTGCTGCCGCAACTTGAGGCCAGAGACAGTCTGCTAGCTGAGTCCCTCTTCCTCAGGGAAGGTCAGTCAGTCTTTTTTCTACTTAGGCCTTCAACTGACTGGAGCCCACCACATAATGAATGGTACTCGGCTTTACTCAAAATCTACCGATTTAAACATCCATCTCACCTCAAAACAATTTCACAGAAAGATCACACACAAAGTGTTTGACCAAATATCTGGGCACCGCAACTCAGCCAAGTAGACATATAGAATTGACCATCCCAGCAGGGCGGGGCTCCGTTTCCTCGCATATCTTAGGGATTTTTGCCTTCTGTATGAATGATGATTGCCAGGCTGAGGCAGCCGGCTGGGAGCCCTCTGTGAGTTCCGCTCTGGGTGTAGGAGTTGCCTGTCTGTCTCTCTTCTGGTCTGTTTCCTGCCCTGGCTGGGCCAGCTGAATGCCTCATGAGGCCCTGTAGCTAGCTATATGTGTGCTGAGAAACAAAACACATAGAGGTTCCTGCCCTTTACCCAGGCCTGTGTTTACCCAGAGGCACCTGCCTTGCTGTAGTTCCCAGGCAAATCACTTCCCTCTCTGGGCCTCTTTCTCTTCTTTGCTGCTCTCCCTTGAGTCTGAGTTCCTTGGCCACTGAGAACAGGAAGAAAGGGGGCAGTGCCTCAAAAGATGACCTCCGTCCCTCTAGTTCTGTAAAATTTTATTTATTTAGCGCTTATGTAGCATCTGTCATGTGCAGCATGTTCTAAGCACTTTGCAGGTATCACTTAACCCTCATATTAACCCTAGGAGAAAGCTACCACATTATCCCCAGTCTACTACAGATGAGGAAACTGGGGCACCAGGAGGACAGGTGATATGATCAAGGGCAGACATCTAGCATGTATGAAGCCCTCCAATGGGATTCTAAGGCTGCATATTTGACCTGGAGGTGTTTCTGGAAACCACTGAAAGGTGGTAACCATGGCTGCAGGGGTGGGGCAGAGCCTTCTGAGCATGAATTGTGGTTTCCTGCTCATCCAGAGCGGGAGGTTGACAACCCACATCTGCAGGGCAGTCCTCAGCTTGAGTTTCGTTTTCCCTGCTCTGGGTGCAGGATTGGGTAATCACGCATGGGCGGGGCCGAGGCTTCTGACCTTGAATCTCGTCCTCTGTGGGGACAGGGCAGAGACTTCCGGACTTGAGTTTCCATTTCCCGCCTTTGGGCATCAGAAGGAGGTCCTCTGCCTCACGCTCAGCCATCAGCCCTCTCCCCAGCTGCCAGTAGGGAGCAATGAAAATCTGGAAGTCTCAACCGTACTCGGTGTCAGCTCAGGAGCTGGGTAACTATATCCAGGACTACCTGAAGCCCCATGAAGATTGCCAGAAACAGATTGACCAGACTGTGAGCACCATCTGTGACATCTTGAATCAACTCAGGAAAGTGCAGAGAGTGGCCAAAGTAAGTCCAGGGCTGGGGTCAGGGTTCTGGGACCAGGAGATTCCAGGCCACAAGAAGGTTGGGCATGGGAAACCTGGGGCCCATGCTGGGGGTGGGATGTGGTGTAGGGGCACAGGCTCTGGAAGAGACACTTCCCTTGACTCATTGTGTGGCCATGGGTAGGCTCTTTAATCTCTCTGTGACTCATCTCTGGATTTGTAAAATGAGGAGAGGCATAGTGCCCACTTCAGAGTATTGTAAGGCTTGAGTAGATAATGTTCTTAGCACAGGGCCTGGCCCAGGATTAGTGCTTAGTGCATTAGCTGTGATAGTTATGCTGGGTGAAGTGCGGTATAAAACTCATGGATTCTTTGACTCAGCCCTAAAATGAATTTTAAAGTGGTTAGCAAAGTTTTAAAACAAAGTTTATAAGAGAAAGAAGAGGAGAAAGATAGATAGGCATGTGAGAGCTGGCGTGGGGATGAGAAGACCTCATTTTCTGCTTTTTGCAAAATGCCTGTTACACCCATTTAATAAGTAGCATGCTAATGAGTAGGCAGGAGAGGGTTGTTATCTGCTCCCATCTCTTTGGTTCGGATGGATGGAGGGTTGGTCTTTTCCAGAGAGACTTGCCAGGCTTTTCAATATACAAATTCATGAGCTAAAAGCTGTCCTTGCATGCTTTTTGTTGAGTAACCACATCTACAGGGCAGTCCTCAGCTTGAGTTTTGGCTTCCCTGCTATGCGTACAGGATTGGGTAAACACGCACTGGGCAGGGCCGAGGCTTCAGAGCTTGAATCTTGGTTTCCCTGCTATGGACAACAGAGATGGTAACTGCAGGGATGGGGCAGAGGCTTCTGGGCTTGAGTTTCTGGTTCCCACCTTTAGGCAGCTGAAGGAGGTTGCCTACCTCACGGTCGGCCATCAGTTATCTCCCGGCAGCCAGCAGGGGCAAATGGAAAATGGGGATTTCGGCTGTTCTCAGTACAATACATTTCTAAGTCTTTTATTGATTCCCAAACCATCTTGATGTAGTTTTCATTTGGCGAGCTGAGGGGGTGGAATGGACTAGGAGGTCACATTGAATTCATATAGGTTCAGCCTGTGGACAAGATGTCTGGATACTTCCTAAAACTTGCCTCTAAGAAATGTATCTCTCTATGCCCAAACTGTACTAGCTACCCTGCCTCAGTTACTCACCATTATTGTTTCTAACCTCCCCATAGTACTGAGGAGTAAACCGAGGCTAGAGGACATTGTCAAACTACCCAGGGTTGTTCTGTGGTTATTCAACAGCAAAGGGGAGTGGCTCTCATCAGTTAGAGATATTTGTTGCTGTGAGAACAAGTCTTTGGACTGAGGCGGAAGCTTCTGAACCTTCAGGGAAGGAGGGAAGCTGGGAAGATGCCAGGACCCTATGATTTGGGGTGGAGGGAGACTGATTACTCTCCAGCACTACTAACATCCCCTTCTCTGTAGTGGCTTCTGCCTTTGTACACACCCTCTAGCCCTGCAGTAAGGAAATCTGGGCCCATGGTGACCCCTGCCCTGGTCCAGGTGAGGAAACCGAGGCGAGTTCAGTTATTTGGTAACTAGTGTCAGAACTGGGGTTTAAACCTAGGCAATCTGCTTGCAGGCCTGTATGCTTAACCACTGTGCCATCTTGCCTCTCAATATTGTTAACATGCCTCCTCTTGGAAGTAAAACATATAAAAAGTGCCCAGCTCTAAGTGTACCACTTGATGGGTTACCACAAACAACATACGTGTGTCATTCACACCCAAATCCTGAAACAGAACATTCCCAGCACGCCCTCCCCCTAAGAGCTCTGGACCCCCTATTCAATCAGCACCCCAAACCCAGGCAGCCACTCTCCTGATTTCTAACAGTTTAGATTATTAGTTCTGCCTGTTTTTTTCTAAATATGAATGTAGCGTGACCAGCCATCCCAGTTTGCCCAGAATTAAGGTATTTCCTGGGATGTGGGAATTTCAGTGCTAAAACTGTGGGTATAAACCAGGAAGCATGGGTCACCCCAATAGATGGCATCATGCACTGTGTGTGCTTTAGTGTGGTTTCTTGGACCCACAATGTTTGCTAAGTTTATGTTATTGCAAGCAATTTATTATTTTTGTGACTACTGTTAGCCTTATGAACACCATCGTAGATAATCCCCGCCATTTTACTAACACAAACCAGGATGGAACTTTACCAGCTGAGCACCGACTGCAGAGTGCATCTTGTTAAGCAGCAGCTAGCTAGTCACAAGACTTCTTCTTAGCAATGCCCCCCTTAGCAACCAACTCATCGGCACCCTTTCCCCAAACCCCGAATCCTTATGAATTGCCCTTAGTCTGTAAGCGCGGGAGCCGGGGGCTTCAATCTTATCTGAAGTCCTTCACCACAGGTTTTCCTCCCTGGAATAAGCCTGTGTTGCTGTTGAACGATTTGTCTCCCATCTCTGTTTTCCTGTCTGCTCGTTTTCTTGACCTAACATATGGTGCCAAAACATGGGAACAGGGTTTAAGGTCCCATGGTGAGCCAATTCCTAAGTTGTCCCTGTGCATAGCCCCATTCTCCTCCATCCGTTCTCCCCCATCCTCTGTCTTTTCTCACCTCTTTCCTCTTTCCCCTCTTCTCAACTTGTTCCAGCAGGACCTTCTCCATTGCCAGACATTTGATCCAACACCAGTCACTAATCAGTGAGTGAGTTTTTTCAATCTGTTGGATTCCTCTCTTTTGCTCATCTCTGTCCAGGACAGAGACCTTTTCGAAAACCCTGGCGCCAGGTGAGAGGTCTCCTCGGTCACCACCGGCTGGTGCACCATGGTTTGGGGGAACACCCTTAAAGCGGCTTCCACACTGTCTCTTGGAAACAGTGGAAATCCGTGGGGATGCCCCATCCTTCCATTATTTCTCACGTTCGGGGCTCCAGGAAGTCCTGGGGTCAAATTATTCACACCTCCGAATGTCTCCAATATAGGCCAAGCTTCCTCTAAACCTCCCCAAGACATTCAAAAACCTCCCCAAGACTTCAAAAATGTAGGTCTTACTCAAGACCAAAACGTGTCTCAAATGTCTCAAATATTTAGGTCTCACTCTAAGGCCAAAGTGTCTCATTTTCTTCTGTAATACCACTTGACCCCAATATCAATTAGACAATAACAATTAATAACCCCAAAGCAGAACCTTTAACTTCCAAATTTTCTATCTCCTTAACAATTTGACTTCCAAATTCTCCATAATCTCAACAATTTATTCCAACGCAATGGAAAATGGTAAGAGGTCCCCTATGCTCGAGCTTTCCTCTATTTCCAATCCAAGTCCTCCCTCTGTCAAGCCTATAAACTTTTCAAATCCTCTTTACTCAAAAACTCCTTCCTTTCTCTCTCCCCTTCACACTCTCTATCATACCCAACGTCCTCTGTCCCCTGCCATCTCCAAAGTTCTGCTCCCATTCTTCCTCTCAGAGAAGTGGCTAGGATGATAAGTATATAGTATGGGTTCATTTTCCCTTCTCCCTAGGCAAACTCTCTCAAATTAAAAAACACCTAGGCTCCTTTACCTCTAACCCTGCTACTTATCGTAAAGAATTCCTCTACATCACCCAGTCCTATAACCTTACCTAACATAGCCTGCATGTTATTCTTTCCTCCACCTTTTCCCCAAAGAAGGAAGGCATCTAGGCTGCAGCTCAATCCCATGCCAATGCCCCCCATCAGCAGGACCCAGCCCATAATCCTCTAGGCGCCACAGCAGTGCCCCTGCACAAAGCCCTCCTGGGATTATCATTAACTCTCCAGACAAGAAAGGGTTCACATAATAACTTACCTATTAGCTAGAATGAACAAGGCAGCTCTAAAACTAATTTTTAAAAAATCAAAGAAATTACTCAAGGTCCTAACAAAAACCCTGCCCTTTTTTTCTCCCACCTCTCAGAGGCCTTGCTTAAATATACTACTTTTACCCCAAGTTCTGATAAAGATAAAATTTGCTTGAACCTTCATTTTACCTCTCAGTCAGTCCCAGATATATGTTGTTAAAAACAAAAAAACAAAACTTCAAAGATCAGGGGATGGTCTCCAGACTTCATGTCAAAATCTTATTAAAACTGCCTTTGAGTTTTTTAACAACAGATATGAGGAACAAAAGGCTCAAAAACTAAAAGGAAATCAAAACGAATACCAACTACTGGCAGCAGCCCTTCGACAGCGTTCCAACGCTCCAAAAACACCTTCAAACCTCCAACAAACCCCCATTCACCACCGAGACAATGCTACAAATATGACCAGCCAAGAAACTGGGCAAAAGCATGCCCAAAGCCACCCTCCAAATCCTGTCCCATTTGTGGAAAGAAAGGGCACTGAACTCAAATTGTGACCAGCGAGACTCTCCCTCCTGTTTGGCCACTTCTAACACTCCCATTTCCTCGTCCACAGCCAGTACTGGCTGAATTCCTTGACTTGGCCACTGAAGACTGAAGGGGCCCAGGGTCTTCTGCCCCCACCACCCTTGCCATCAGAACCATGGCAGAACCTAGGGTAAGGCTGTCAGTATCTGGTAAGCCTGTTTCTTTCTTATTGAACATGGGGGCTTCATACTCAGTCTTGCCAGGATATGCAGGACCCCTCCTTAACTCCTCTACCTCTATTGTCAAAGTAGATAAAATATCTTTCACTTCTAAAATGACCAAGTCACTACTCTGCTTTCTGTTCAACACACCCTTTACTCACTCTCCTTTTTAGTTATTCTGCGGTGCCCCACACCTATACTAGGCTTTAATGTCCTCACAAAATTTCAAGCTTCCATACAGTTCACCCCTCACAACCCCCCTTGCAATTCCACCCCTTTCATTTTATTTTACTGCTCAAATGCCTCTTCCCTCTCCTCTATATCCTCTCTTTCCTCTTTTAATAATACTACCAATAGTCACTGCTATAATATTCATCTTAGTCTACATTATCAGATATTTTTTTTTTTTGAGTTGGAGTCTCACCCTGTTACCCAGACTGGAGTGCAGTGGCACACTCCCGGCCACTGCAGCCTCGACCCGCTGGGCTCCAGTGATCCTTCCGCCTCAGCCTTCCAAGTAGCTGGAACTACAGGCACGTGTACCACGTCCGGCTAATTTGATTTATTGTAGAGATGAGGTCTCTCTGCCCAGACGTGTCTCGAACCCGCGGGCTCAGGCAATCCACTCACCTCAGCCTCCCAAAGCACTAGGATTACAGGCTGAGCCACCGAGCCCAGCCTATCAGATATTTTTATAAAAACCTCCATTCTGTAACACCCTATAAGCATTCCTACTTCCCTAGGCTAACAAACCCCACCTTCGGTAATTTCTTATATATCTTTCACTCTAACCTTGCCTTTTACTCCCTTAATAATCCCCTTATCTCAATAGACCAACTACTTTCAACAATTTCTCATCTTTAGTTACAAAGAGACCTATATAGCTTATCCCCCAACCTTATCACTTAGTATTTTTTACTAACATACATTTTAGTTTACAGCCTCCTTACCACACCATAAAGCTCAACCCTCTCCCACATTGGCCTCTTGTTCTAACCTTAACCTCTTTATACAGCTCATTCCCAGCCAAACTAGACACTTAAGTCCAAACTAGCTGGAATTTACATCTTGCATTTCAAGCAAATCCTCTTTTAAAACCTGTTAGTGACTTTAATTGCCTAATAACCCATTCCAGAACCTCCAAAGGGACATTCACCCAATCAGGTACACACCTTTATTTTAGACAACACATTCAAAAATTGCAGCTTTTCTTAACTCATTTTCTACCAAAAAACCCTAAACTTCCAATCTGGAGACCCATTATCTCTCAAATCTTACTAACCAATCCCAACACCTCAAAACCTAAACATACCCTCTACAATTATCTGACCTTCCATCCATTGCGATAGAAAATTATCGAGCCATTCCCGTGCCATCTCTCTATCAACACCGCCTACCAGATGTAATCGCATGGGGAATACCATGGGAAAAAACCTACAAACACACTGGCCTACATATTTCTAAACCTCTCATGATTCAACACTTTATAACCAATAGCTATTAATAACTCTAATTTCTTCTTATTTTTATATAACCAATCTGAGACCACAGTCTCTCCTACTAACATATGCTTTCAGGCATTCTGGAAGACACACTTCCAGATAAACATTCCATTTAAAAATATTAAAAAAACAAAGGCACAGAGTTAGCCTTCATTACCTATCAGTTTTGTCTTTCCGCCCTAGGAATTTTCTTCCTATATGGCACTTCCTCCTATCTCAGTCTACCTGCCAATTGGTCAAACATTTGTACTTTAATATACCAATCTCCAAACATCAGTATTCTACCTCATAAGCAGACTATTCAAATCCCTCTATCAGCTTCAATCTCTTCCTCTGCAATTAAATCCAAAAAGGTAATTCAACTCCTGCTCTTATTAGCAGGATTAAACATTTACAATTAAATTCATTATCAGGAGTAGTGTTCCAAAATAGGACAGTGCTTAGCCTCTTAACAACTAAAAAAGGGGTATCTATATATAGCTCTGAGAAGAATGTGGTATTTTGTTAATAAATCAGGCATATTTCAGGACACAGCCCACAAACTTCAAAACCGGGCAACAGAACTCAAACAGCAGACTACGAGTTCATAGTACACCGGGTCATCCCTCTCTGCCTGGATGCCTGGGATAACCCCATTTCTCGGACCCCTGTTCCCCATCCTTCTCTTACTCGCCTTTAGATCTTGCTTTATTAACTGTATCTCCCATTTTGTCTTCCAATGACTAATTAACAGAGAAAAATCTGTCAACAATATCCTCCTGCTTCACCAGTCCAGATTTCATAATCTTTGATACCAGCGAATATGCAGCCTCAACCCCAAAAAGGGCACCACACAACGTTAACCCCAAATACAATGCCCCACCTCAGCAGAAGTAGCCAGATGACCTGTGACATCTCCTCTCCTATCTATATATCATCAAGAGGTAGGAATGTTAGCCTTAGGAACGCCATTGCAGATAGTACCCGCCGTTTTGCTAACACAATCCAGGATAGAAACTTACCAGCTGAACACCGAATGTATCCTGTTAAGCAGCAACTAGCTAACCACAAGACATCTTCCCTAGCGCCCCTCACCCTTGACAACCAACTAACTAGCACCCCTTCCCCAAACCCGGAATCCTTATGAATTGCCCTTAGTCTGTAAGCGAGCGGGCTTCCATCTTATCTGGAGTCCCACTTTTTAGGTTTTCCTTCCTGGAATAAACCTGTGATGCTATTGAGCTGCCCATCTCCGGTCTCTCATTTCCTATCTGCTTGTTTTCTTGACCTTACAACTATGCCACACTAGTCCATTCTATTGTTTTATTGATACATAATAATCGTATACATAGGTGGGGCACATGTGATATTTAGGTTGTGAAATGATAAAATCAGGGTAATTAGGATATCTATCACCTCAAACATTTATCACTTCTTTGTGCAGGGAACATTCCAGATCTTCTTTTCTACTATAAATAAAATAAGTTATTGTTAGCTGTGGTTGCTCTACTGTGCTATCAAATGCTAGAATTTATTCTTCCTATCTAACTGTATGTTTGTACCCATTAACCAACCTCTCTTCACCCTTGCCCCTTCCCAGGAAACTATCATTCTACTTCCTACCTCCAGTAAATCAACCTTTTAAATTTCCACTTATGAGTGAGAGCTTGCAGCATTTGTCTTTCTGAGCCTGACTTATTTCCCTTAACATAATGACCTCTAGTTCCATCCAAGATGATGCAAATGACAACATTTCATTCTTTTTGTGGCTGAATCATATTCCATTGTGCATCTACACCACATTTTATTTACCCAATCCTCCATTAAGGGGCATGTAGGTTGATTCCACATCTTGGCTCTTGTGAAAAGTGCTGAAATACACAAGGGGTGCAACTACACTTGATCTACTGATTTCCTTTCCTTTGGATAAATACCCAGTAGTGGGATTTTGGGATCCATATTGTTTTACATAATGGTTGTTCTAATTTACATTCCCAGTGTATAAGAGTTCCTTTTTCTCCAAATCCCTGTCAGTTTTTGTTATGTTTTGACTTTTTGATAAAAGCTACTCTAACTAGGGTGTGACGATTTCTCATTTTTAGTTTTGATTTGTTTCCCTAATGATTAGTGGTATTGGACATTTTTCATGTAATCTCTTGGACATTTTTCATGTAATCTCTTGGTCATTTGTATATCTTCTTTTGTGAAATATCTCTTCAGATCCTTGGCCCACTTTTTAGTGGAATTGTTTCTTGGTGGTTTTTTAACTGTTGAATTGTTTGAGTTTCTTGTGTATTCTTGGTATTAATCCCTTGTTGGAAGAATAGTTACAAATATTTTCTCCCATTCTACAGCTTGTCTCTTCACTCTTGTTTCCTTGGTGTGCACAAGCTTTTTAGTTTAATATAATCCCAATTGTCTATTTTTTATTTATTGCCTGTGCTTTTGAAGTCTTAACTGTAAAAATCTTTGCCTACACCACCATCCTTCTTCTATTAGTTTTATGGTTTCAGGTCTAATGTGTAAGTCTTTAATACATTTTGAGTTGATTCTGTATACAGTGAGAGAGAGAAGCCTACTTTCATTCTTCTGCGTGTGGATATCCAGTATTCCCAAAACTACTGAAGAGAGTGTCCTTTCCCAGTGTGTTCTTGGTGTCTTTGTCAAAAATCAGTTGGCTGTAAATATGTGTATTTATTTCTAGGTTCTTGGGTTCTCTATTCTCTATTATGTTTCATTGATTTATGTGTCTCTTTTTTATACCAATCTCAAGCTTTTTTGGTAACTATAACATTTATTGATTTGCATGTGTTGAATCATCCTTGCATCCCTGGAATAAATCCGAATTGATCATGGTGTATCATAAACTTTTTGATGTGTGGTTAGATTTAGTTTGCTCGTATTTTGTTAAAGATTTTTGTACTTATGTTTATCAGTGATATTGGCTTATAGCTTTCCTTTTTATTGTTTCCTTGCCTGGTTTCAATATCATGGTAATAGTTTGAGAAAAATTGACCCCAATTCTTCTCTACAAGTTTACTAGAATTCAGCAGTAAAGCCATCTAGTCCAGGGATTTTCTTTGGTGGGGTACTTTTTATTACCAGTTCAATCTTGCTACTCACTATTGGTCTGTTCAGGTTTCCTATTTCTTCCTAGTTCAATCTTAGTAGGTTTTATATGTCAAGAATTTATCATTTGCTCTAGGTTTTTCAATGTGTTGACATATAGTTGTTCATAATAGTCTCTAATGATCTTTTGTATTTCTGTGGTATCCATTGTAATATCTCCTTTTTTCACTCCTGATTTTATTTATTTGGGTTTTCTCATTTTTTCTTTGTTAATCTAATGAGCGGTTTATTGATTTTGCTTATTTTTTCAACTTTTCAGTTCATTAATTCTTTGTATTTTTTAGTCTCTATTTTTTTAGTTCTGCTCTAATCTTTATTATTTCCTTATACTAATTTTGGGTTTTGTTTGTTCTTGCTTTCTAGCTCCTTGATGTGCATTATTAGGTTGTTTATTTAAAATCCTTCTACTTTTTTATACAGGAATTTATTACTTTTAACTTGCAGTATTCCTTCAGTTTTGGTATGTTGTGTTTTTATATTCATTTGTTTCAAGAAACTTTTTATTTCATTCTTACTCTGTTCATTGAACAAGTGGTTGTTCAGGAGCATGTTCTTTAATTTACATGTGTTTTTACAGTAACACATTTTTTTGTTTTTGTTTTTGTTTGTTTTTGTTTTGTTTTTGTTTCATAATCAATATTTTTTATTATGGTTTTGTGGAGTACAGTTAAGGATTAGGTGTACAATTATGTTTCATTCAGGCACCCTGTTGATAAGAGATGTTTCCCCATACCCAGACAGATATTTGCTACTGTTAATCCCGTCTCCCTTCCCCCCCCATAGTTTCCCAGTACCGTCAGTCATTTTCTTATAGTATTACATTGGATGGTCAAGGTCTATTATATGAGTGAGAACATGTGATACTCGGATCTTTGTTTCTGTGAGAAGTCACTCAATATTATAGACTCTAGTTCCATCCAGGTTGCTGCAAAATTCATTATTTTGTTCTTTTTTATGGCTGCGTAGTATTCCATCGTGTATATATACCACAATTTTTTAATCCAGTCCTCTTTTGATGGGCAGCATGGTTGCTTCCAGGTTCTTGCTACTGTGAACAACGCTGCGATAAACATACATGTGCAGGTATCTTTTTTATAGAGTGATTTGAGTTCTTCAGGGTATATTCCCAGTAGGGGGATTGCAGGGTCATATGGGAGGTTGATATTTAGAGCTTTAAGGAATCGCCACACTACTTTCCACAGAGGTTGCACTAGTTTACACTCCCACCAACAGTGTAGAAGTGTTCCCTTTTCGCCACACCCTCTCCAGCAGCTGTTATTTTTTGAGTTGTTGATAATTGCCATTCTGACTGGAGTTAGGTGGTATCTCAGTGTGGTTTTGATTTGCATCTCCCTGATGATTAGTGAGGTTGAACATTTCATCATGTTTTTGTTGGCTGCTCGGATGTCCTCTTTTGTGAAGTGTCTGTTCATATCTTTTGCCCATTTTATAATGGGGTTGTTTGTTTTTTTCTTTTCAGCATGTTTGAGTTCCTTGTAGATCCAGGATGTTAAGCCTTTGTCAGACCTGGTGTTGGCAAATATTTTTTCCCAGGCTGTAGGCTGTCTCCCTGCTCTCTTAATGGTTTCTTTGGCCTTGCAGGAGCTTGTCAGTTTAATAAGGTCCCACTTGTCTATCTTATCTCTTATGACCTGTGGGTTTCGGGTTTTGTTCAGGAATTGGATGTGAGTTCAGATTTCCATGAGGGTATTTCCTTCATTTTATAAGGTTCTTATGATTTGAGGTTTTACCTTTAGGTCTCTGATCCATTTGGAGTTAACCTTTGTGCATAGGGATAGATAGTGGTCCTGTTTCAATCTTCTGTATGTGGTCAGCCAGTTTTCCCAGGACCATTTACTGAATAGGTTCTCCTCTCCCC